>NC_088414.1:40248945-40336445 GCF_034236695.1 Oncorhynchus nerka
ATGAAACTGTATGTTATTTATATTTCCGTGCAGCATAAAATTAATCAACCAATCAATGTACATGAAAAAACACAGCTTCAATAGAGCATGCTGGGAAATATTACATATGGTTCTATGTAGAACCCTTCTTGCCTTCCAAAGAATCATCAAAGAACCCTTTCTTTCAAAAACAGTTCTTATGATGTTAAAGGTTCTAGGTAGAACCCTTTGCCTTACTAAGAACCCCTTGTCTTCCAAAAAGTGTCCTTCTGATCAAAACAGTTCTTTGTAGAACCCTAAAAAAAAACTTTTGGAAGACTTTTTTCTAAGAGTGTATGTTACTGTAAATATACAGCAAACGAACATTAAACTCCAACTAGACAATGGATACATAGTGTTTGGAACCAAACCAATTGTAATACACATCTAACATCTATGAATAAAAAACATCTGAGGACAGTAATATTTGACACAGAATGCCCATGAGCATAAATTTCTGATTTAAAAAAAAAACACAAATGTGAGAAATTGGTAGATATGGTGTTTTGGAAATCTAATACAATAAATTAATAGATCAATAAATGAATGAATAAATGAATCGATAACCATATTAACCAGTCAATCCTATACCTACCTCTGTTGCGGTTCCATACATGAGCTTTGTTCAGGGATGTATCGCGGAACCCAACCATCTTCCCATCCACCCTGAAGTAGTCGTCTGTGCTGAAGGCTTCTCCAGAACCATACATCTCCAAGATATTCCTGTAGAAAACACACACTCACACTCAACATCTACTCAGACAGAACACATACACAGCTCGTATAGAGAAGTGTGTGTGTGTGTGTGTGTGTGTGTGTGTGTGTGTGTGTGTGTGTGTGTGTGTGTGTGTGTGTGTGTGTGTGTGTGACTATACCTGTGAGATGATACTACTCAGGAGACCACTAGGGCTCTTACATCACACTCTAGTTCCCTTATAGTACCCTGGTTCGGGGGGGGGTGCAGTATCCCTACTATAGCTACCCTTCTCTTCTAGGGCTCTGACATCACACTCTAGTTCCCTTATAGTACCCTGGTTGGGGAGGGGGGTTGCAGTATCCCTACTATAGCTACCCTTCTCTTCTAGGGCTCTGACATCACACTCTAGTTCCCTTATTGTACCCTGGTTGGGGGGGGTTGCAGTATCCCTACTATAGCTACCCTTCTCTTCTAGGGCTCTGACATCACACTCTAGTTCCCTTATAGTACCCTGGTTGGGGAGGGGGTTGCAGTATCTCTACTATAGCTACCCTTCTCTTCTAGGGCTCTGACATCACACTCTAGTTCCCTTATAGTACCCTGGTTGGGAGGGGGGGTGCAGTATCCCTACTATAGCTACCCTTCTCTTCTAGGGCTCTGACATCACACTCTAGTTCCCTTATAGTACCCTGGTTGGGGGTGCAGTATCCCTACTATAGCTACCCTTCTCTTCTAGGGCTCTGACATCACACTCTAGTTCCCTTATAGTACCCTGGTTGGGGGGGTGCAGTATCCCTACTATAGCTACCCTTCTCTTCTAGGGCTCTGACATCACACTCTAGTTCCCTTATAGTACCCTGGTTGGGGAGGGGGGTTGCAGTATCCCTACTATAGCTACCCTTCTCTTCTAGGGCTCTGACATCACACTCTAGTTCCCTTATAGTACCCTGGTTGGGGGGGGGGGGGGTTGCAGTATCCCTACTATAGCTACCCTTCTCTTCCAGGGGCACAGGGTTGATAAGACCCAGCTTTGTCTACAGCGACATTTCCAAACTCTGTCCTGTGGACCCCAAAAATGGGTGCACGTTTTGTTTTTTTTGGATTGATTTAAATAATCAACTAATCATCAAGCTTTGATCATTTGAATCATTTGTGTAGTGATGGGGGGAAAAAAACAGAAACGTGGACCCATCGGGGTCCCGAGGACCGAGTTTGGGAAACGCTGAGCTAGAGGGTCAGGAGAACTGAGTCTAAACCTACTCTTCTGTTGTTAACTTAACTACAACACCTCTTCTGTAGTATAGCCATAGACACTTCCACGACACAAGGATGGAAGAGTCTAGTGACTAGAAAGGCCAATAGAAAGGGTTCGTTTTTGCTCTTAACAGTTTGAATGTCTATATGGATTTTAATTAGGGTTGAATATGTTCCCGGCTATTTTACAAATGTTCCATACCGAGAATAAATCACTTTTCTCCCGGTAACCCGGATTTCCCGCAAAAACTGGAAAGGTCATTCAAAGGCATTATAAAGCGTATAAATCAGCCGACTGTATATGTCTGGATTTGTTCAGAGATTTGTCTGAAAATTCAAACCTGATGCTACCTGACTCTGATGAGCCTACATTAAATACATATAACGAGCCCTACATTAAAGACATATAATGAGCCCTACATTAAAGACATATAACGAGCCCTACATTAAAGACATATAACATTAAAGACATATAATGAGCCCTACATTAAAGACATATAATGAGAGCCCTACATTAAAGACATATAATGAGCCCTACATATAATTAAAGACATATAATGAGCCCTACATTAAAGACATATAATGAGCCCTACATTAAAGACATATAATGAGCCCTACATTAAAGACATATAATGAGCCCTACATTAAAGACATATAATGAGCCCTACATTAAAGACATATAATGAGCCCTACATTAAAGACATATAATGAGCCCTACATTAAAGACATATAATGAGCCCTACATTAAAGACATATAATGAGCCCTACATTAAAGACATATAATGAGCCCTACATTAAAGACATATAATGAGCCCTACATTAAAGACATATAATGAGCCCTACATTAAAGACATATAATGAGCCCTACATTAAAGACATATAATGAGCCCTACATTAAAGACATATAATGAGCCCTACATTAAATACATTATCCAATAGGCTACATACATGATGTAGGCTACTGCACATTATGCTTGACAGAAAAACATAAAAGGGCCTGGATACAGCCCTTAGCCGCAGTATATTGGCCATATACCACAAACCTCCAAGGTGCCTTATTGCTATTATAAACTGGTTACCAACGTAATTAGAGCAGTAAAAATACTAGTTTTGTTATACCCGTGTTATACAGTCTGATATCTAGGCTGTATCACATCAGACCGTGATTGGAAGTCCCATAGGGCGGTGTACAATTGGCCCAGCGTCGTCCAGGTTTGGCCAGAGTAGGCCGTCATTGAAAATAAGAATTTGTTCTTAAATGACTTGCCTAGTTAAATACATACCACGGCTGTCAGCCAATCAGCATTCAGGGCTCGAACCACCCAGTTTAGAATACTATATATAGACTGGAATTACGCACATCGTTCAAACCATGATAAAGCAGGGTGAGAACTACCCCCCCCCTCAGCCCCCCTCCCACAAACTAGAATCAGGGCGCCCACTCCGACAAAGGTTAATTGACCCATAGTCCCACACGGTGACATGATATGATTGACCTGACGTACAAATGAGAGATTGAAAACTGATCGCGCAAATGTCACCATTCCGATTTTTTATTTTATTTTTTATAAAAAATGTGCGGGGCGCCCCGTGCCGCGGCGGCAAGACTCCGCCCTGGGCGTCTGCCCATGTCGCCTGTACCTAAATCCACCACTGGGCTGCTGTATTTCACATTCAGCAACAAAAGAGCTTGTGTCCCTCTTCAAATAGTCTATTGGTATCAGAAATGCGTTAAAAAAGGATGTCCAGCAAACTATTATAGTCTAGCTTTTCCTAAATTGGACACCAAGGGCTAAGGAGAGAGGCCAGCAGAGGCACAGGTGCGTGCGTATTGCGCAAGAGACAGGCTATAAATTAGAAGCATATTATATACATAACCAATCATTCATTAGCTAAATATAAGGCTAATACTGCATTGAATGTATTACCTGAAAGAGGTAGGCTATGGGACATCTATGTATATGGCTATATATAAATCTAGAACAGGATTATCTACTTTGGATGCAATTTGAATGGAGTTGGTGGAGAGAGAGAGAAAGACTGCGAGAGAGCTGACGCATGCGTGCACTGATTTAAAGCGACGCTGTTCAAGTAAAAGACCGTTAAAAAAAACTCTGCTGCGGCAATAAAAAAACAAACATTCTGTGACCCCTGAAAACCAGATGGAGATGGGTAAATTAGATGCGCATTTGGTCTTTATATTACTGTAGCGTAGACTATGCTGCAGGAAATGCAGGCCTACCTGTCACAATAAAAAAAAAGTTACCATGATGAGATGCTAGGTCTGTGAAGTCTGCGCTCCATACTGAGATTGGCTGTCTGTCGCCACCCTGAGCGTTGATGATTCATCATGCAGACCACATTTAAACATTCCATATCATTTAAACATTCCATATAATTTAAACATTCCATATCATTTAACAGTTCCATATCATTTAAACATTCCATATCATTTAAACATTCAAACATTCCATATCATTTAACAGTTCCATATCATTTAAACATTCCATATCATTTAAACATTCCATATCATTTAAACATTCCATATCATTTAAACATTCCATATCATTTAACAGTTCCATATCATTTAAACATTCCATATCATTTAAACATTCCATATCATTTAAACATTCCATATCATTTAAACATTCCATATCATTTAAACATTCCATATCATTTAACAGTTCCATATCATTTAAACATTCAAACATTCCATATCATTTAAACATTCCATATAATTTAAACATTCCATATCATTTAACAGTTCCATATCATTTAAACATTCCATATCATTTAAACATTCCATATCATTTAACTGTTCCATTTGATGCTATGCTGTTCATGATAATAATTTATTATAATTTACTGGTTTCTCTCCGTTACTTATCCCTGGAAACACCATTCAACCCTAGATTATATAGATATCCTGTGCAGCCCAATTCGGAGCTTTTGCCCAATTATTGGCCAAAGATGTGATGTAATTGGTCAAAAGACCAAAAGATCAGAATTGTAAAAACAGCCATAAGGCTCAGTTAAAAAGAGTAATAAATAAAATGACACAAACGGCCATGGAACCCTGAAAAGACAAGGTGAAAAATCAGTCGATGTGCCCTTGAGCAAGGCTCTTAACACTAATTGCTCCTGTAATTGCTCCTCTGGATAAGAGCGTATGCTAAAGGACAATAATATTTTGAAGGTTATGGGTGACTGTGAGAGGCAGCATCCCTCTCTGCAGACAGTGTTTTTAACCAAACGTTATCAGACAAGTGCATAAGATGGCTTCAAGCCCCTCCCATGTACTTCTCTCTGATTATCAGTTCCCCCCTTCAGGTGGACGCTCTAGATAACATGTAAACAGCCTAACCAGCTCTGCTAGGGCGAGTAAAATGGTCAGAGTAAGGCAGTGGCGGTCGGCGATGTTGATGACGAGGGAGGACGTTTTTGTTTTTCATGAGCATGGCCTTATTTCTATTACAGCATATTGGATGACTGTCATTCATATTCCATGTACCCAGTTCAATGTAATATCAATAGGTTTAGGCTACTACATGATACTCTAAATTTCCCTATAGCCACCTATCAATCAAAGTCTACAGCATGGGTGCACACAGGTGGAGAGAACATTTTGAGGTGACAAGACAGTGACACATGGACAGATAGTGACACATCCAATACCGCCTTGCACACTCTTGCCTGCATCTACCTTATCTAGAGTGTAATCATTGGTCCAACAGTTGCAAACGAGAGTTTCTATTGAACAAACGAAGGCATGTTTATCCCCATTTTGTTTAAGAAACGTTTTTCAAACAGAATTTGGCGGAATGAATACACCACTGATCACGGGTAAACACAGTTCCCTTTCATGGCAGCCACGTTGTATTTCTTCTCGTACCTATGCGCTCTCCTCCTCTCTGCTTTTCCCTTCATTTGTGGACTTCAATGCACAACCCATCAGCTGTATGTGACCAAGTGTAAAAAAAATTAAAAAGCAAAACCATATCATAACCACTGCACACGGCCTACATCATTGTCACCATATTTGTTAATGATGGCAGGCCCAACTGCCTGTAAACACAGTCCAGTTCAAAGTGAATGATGGCAGGCCCAACTGCCTCTAAACACAGTCCAGTTCAAAGTGAATGATGGCAGGCCCAACTGCCTGTAAACACAGTCCAGTTCAAAGTGAATGATGGCAGGCCCAACTGCCTGTAAACACAGTCCAGTTCAAAGTGAACTGCCTGTAAACACAGTCCAGTTCAAAGTGAATGATGGCAGGCCCAACTGCCTGTAAACACAGTCCAGTTCAAAGTGAATGATGGCAGGCCCAACTGCCTGTAAACACAGTCCAGTTCAAAGTGAATGATGTGGCAAATGGCTTATTTGCATAAAGGCCTACTGTCCCTCTGATTGGCTATGGTGCACCGGTCTCAAACATTCTAAGAATTTATGAAAACATGAAAATGACCAAATCTAAGTGCTTGCTTGTCAATTAAAAAAAATATATATATATTCTTCATAGGGTTGTATATGAACAGATTTGAATAAGATTTCATGTTACTAAAACGCTGTCAGTTCCACATGAAGAAAACTGGTCCCTGGGGATGACTGTACAGGAGGCCTCATTTATTAATCATGCTTAGGCAACAAATATGTGCGTAAACCATGCGCGGGATCATTCTACACAAAGTGTGAGATTTATCAATATGAACGTTTGCTTGAGAGTGTGTGAAAATTCACGCACAGCCTTGACCATGCGTACACGCAATGCTAAGTGGTGGAATAAGGCAACTGCTTGTCAAAATTAAAATGGGGAAAATATATGTTGAAAATGTGTGAAATTGTGAGAGTAGTCATATAGTCATTTTTCGATTTCATTCTACTTATATTGTGAATTCATGATATGACCCACTTATATTGTGAATTCATGACAGGCTATTTCATATCATTTGATCACAGTCCATTTGTTATGATAATAATCCATATAAAGTACCGTAATTTGATAAATTAAAGGCACATGCGAAATATAGAAGACTGAGATAATGGGAAATCGAATGAGAGGTGTCTGATCTTGCTGTTTGAAACGCGCATTTTTGTTTTTTTTGCATAAAAAAGATTGGCTAATCAGATATTCTTTCCCAAAACCAAATTTTACAGGATTTTTGAGAAGATATAAGATCTACATCCAAGTGTTATCCACCCTCGGGTTTTTTGGCAACGGGTACTTTTCAGCGGGAGCTTAACGATCTGTGTCTCACAGCCCTCAATGAGACAATGTTTTGGATGCAAATCATCAGCATAAAGACGCTGCTGAATGTGGTGGCAATGTGGCCAAGCGGAACACACTGCAGGAGGAAGCTGTTGAGGATGGATGGGTGTTGAGTGTTGAGTGTTGCCTACTCATTTGAAGTATATTTTCCATTGCTAAAGCAACTTGAATTGTCCTAATGGTCCTCTCTTTGTAGCTATGTTTTTATTTTTACTGGTAAAGCCACAACTGAGAGAGCCAAATAAAACACGTTTATTGTACTCGACCTCTGACACTAGCACGACCTATTTCAGTCAAAAAATATATAATTCGTAGTTTTTTTTTGTCGTTGTATATTCCCAACGGATTTTAAAGGGATGATTTGAAACATATATGGTTCATTCCCTAGACCCATAACCATTTAATCTTCGTGAATGCGCGTCTAATTTATAGAGAAGTGAATGCCTTCTGCATCCAATTCTAGTCCTATATTATTCAAGCATGTCATCAGAATGATCAAGATAAGGACAACAAACCTTGTTTAATGTAACTGTCGAAAGCAAGGAAACAACACTATAGCGAGTAAGAGGAGGTGGCCTAATAACAGGGGAAATATTATTTAAAAATATATATATTCGCTAGCCTATAGGCCAGGCCGCATGTGCTGCAACAGAATCGCATGTTCTCTCCCTGCTTTATCATAGTTTGAACGAGGTGCATAATTCCAGTCCTTATAAAACAGTATAATACAATACAGTACAATAATACAGTTTATACTAAAACAGATTAGCCTAGCTTGTTTAATTTATTTACGCAAGAGAGCATGGCTACATCTATGTGCTTTTATGTTTTTTCCTGTGGCGTGTAATGTTTTTGTCGGAAAATAACGGGTTAAGCGGGAGAAAAGTTCTTTCTTCTCTGGATTTGTAAAATACCCATATTCAACCCTCATAGCCATGTCCAAAATCCTATACTTGCGTCCTAAATAGTTTGCAATTTGAGTATCCTAAAAAAACTAAACATTTTATAGTAGGCTTTGTGACATTTAAAAAAATGTTGTATACTTTAAATGCCAAGATGTCATACACATTTCGGCTTTGACAACAGTTGAAAATCAGATATGGGAATATGCTATCGAAATTAACCAATAACACAAAAACAACGCAATTGCCCATGAAGCATTCTCACTATGCCACAATAGAAGGTTTTATAGTAGCCTAGGGTTTAATTGCAGGATGTTATACTCATTTCGGCTCTTCATCTGTATATGTATAGTAGAATTCGATGAACACTTTTCCACAATGCATTGGAAGAGGTGGGCTGCAAGTTATAGGCCATAGTTCTCTTCAAGTAGCCAAGTAGCCAAACAACAACTTACTGGGAAGATGCCAATCGTGAAGCTTCTGTGGTGGTGTTCTAATGTAGGCCAAGGAGTTGTTTTCTCCTTAAAATTCTAAGGAGTATTGCATTGTAGTCGACATCTTTGAAAACAGAGGTATTTTTAATCATCAGATGAAATCAAATTTATTTCTAAAGCCCTTCTTACATCAGCTGATATCTCAAAGTGCTGTACAGAAACCCAGCCTAAATCCCCAAACAGCAAGCAATGCAGGTGTAGAAGCACGGTGGCTAGGAAAAACTCCCTAGAAAGGCCAAAACCTAGGAAGAAACCTAGAGAGGAACCAGGCTATGAGGGGTGGCCAATCCTCTTCTGGCTGTGCCGGGTGGAGATTATATATATATATATTTTTTAATTTACATTTTTACCTTTATTTTACTAGGCAAGTCAGTTAAGAACAAATTCTTATTTTCAATGACGGCCTAGGAACAGTGGGTTAACTGCCTGTTCAAGGGCAGAACGACAGATTTTGTACCTTGTCAGCTCGGGGATTAGAACTTGCAACCACTAGTCCAATGCTCTAACCACTAGGCTAGGCACAGAACATGGACAAGATGTTCAAATGTTCATAGATGACAAGCAGGGTCAAATAATAATAATCGCATTGGTTGTTGAGGGTGCAACAGGTCAGCACCTCAGGAGTAGTTAGATTCATTATTTCGATTTTTATTTTATTTTTTACAAATACATGTAAAGCTGATCAATAGGCTACATCAACACTGGTGTCTAAGACAATTTTCCCCTCGGGGACAGTTCATCCTATCCTATCCTATATATATTTTTTTAATTACAGAAGCTATATCAATGTAGTCTGTGCTATAAATGAACTGAAAACTCCTGTACAAGTTTTACATTTGACCAAATCCGACAAGAATATGCTAATCAAGGATAGGATGGAGAACAATTCACAGTGTATATTTAAAACTATTTATTTTGATAACGGTAAATCGAATTGTTTATTTTAGCAATGTATTTATTATCATCAAGAAAAACGACTTTTTTATCCTCCTCTTGCGATATAAAAAAAGTTTACCTTGCCACAGTTGTCTTCCCTGATCCGGGGAGTCCTCTGAGAATTATGATTTCCCTTGTCCTCTTTCTCCCCATTTTCAGTTCGTTTACCGTTGCAACTACTTTATAATAATCCTTCAAACTAATTTCTTACACCTTTCTGATGGTAACACCGTTGAGTGGTCGAGAGCTCCAACGTCTGTCTGTATGGTAAGGTCTTCTAGAATAGCCTACTGATCACCCAATAGTTTTGCTACGGACCCAACCGCAGGAAACTACGGTACTTTCCTGTCACGTCAGGCGTTGCACCAGCGATTCATTACATGATGATGATGTTGATGATGTTGACGATGGTGATTGACAGTTTTAGATGTACGAGGTTAAGGAATAACAGTATTTCAAAGGTTGATTTGTTTTTGGGAACATATCATAGTAAAATGGCTCAAAAACAACATGTTAGTCTATATGTAGCCCAAATGTAAAACAAATCAATAAGGACAGCCTAAACTCAAAGCTTTACACATTCATTTAAGCCTCCTTGTTAAGAAAACAACACATTACAGGCCTATATATTTTTGTTACTTTTTCTCTCATGGCTAACTAACAGGAAGTTAGAAAAGACAGGCTGAGTAGGCTGGGAGCTTACAGTGCATTCAGAAAGAGTTCAGACTTCTTCTTGTCCTTTTCCATATTTTATTACATTACAGCCGTATTATACAATCGATGACACTATTTTTTCCTTCATCAATCTACACACAATACCCCATAATGACAAAGCAAAAACATTCTTATTATTTTTTTGCAAATGTACTAAAAATAAACAACTGAAATTGAGCTCAGGTGCATGCTGTTTCCATTGCATCCTGTTTCTACAACTTGATAGAAGTCCATTTGTGGTAAATTACATTTATTGGACATGATTTGGAAAGGCACACACACTGGTTGACAGTGCATGTCAGAGCAAAAACCAAGCCATGAGGTTGAAGGAATTGTCAGTAGAGCTCTGAGACAGGATTGTGTCGATGCACAGATCTGTGGAAGGGTACCAATAAATATCTGCAGCATTGAAGGTCCCCAAGAACACATTGGCCTCCATCGTTCTTAAATGGAAGAAGTATGGAACTACCAAGACGACTACACAAAGGCTGCATGACTATGAAAATTACAGTATTCTCAATCAGGGTAGGATGGAGAAAAAGCCATATTTTGTTTAAGTTCAGGAAGTTCTGACAGAAGAACTAACACAACAATCCAGTTGTAAATACACTGCTCAAAAAAAATAAAGGGAACACTTAAACAACACAATGTAACTCCAAGTCAATCACACTTCTGTGAAATCAAACTGTCCACTTAGGAAGCAACACTGATTGACAATACATTTCACATGCTGTTGTGCAAATGGAATAGACAACAGGTGGAAATTATAGGCAATTAGCAAGACACCCTCAATAAAGGAGTGGTTCTGCAGGTGGTGACCACAGACCACTTCTCAGTTCCTATGCTTCCTGGCTGATGTTTTGGTCACTTTTGAATGCTGGCGGTGCTTTCACTCTAGTGGTAGCATGAGACGGAGTCTACAACCCACACAAGTGGCTCAGGTAGTGCAGCTCATCTGGGATGGCACATCAATGCAAGCTGTGGCAAGAAGGTTTGCTGTGTCTGTCAGCGTAGTGTCCAGAGCATGGAGGCGCTACCAGGAGACAGGCCAGTCCATCAGGAGATGTGGAGGAGGCCGTAGGAGGGCAACAATCCAGCAGCAGGACCGCTACCTCCGCCTTTGTGCAAGGAGGAGCAGGAGGAGCACTGCCAGAGCCCTGCAAAATGACCTCCAGCAGGCCACAAATGTGCATGTGTCTGTTCAAACGGTCGGAAACAGACCCCATGAGGGTGGTATGAGGGCCCGACGTCCCCAGGTGGGGGTTGTGCTTACAGCCCAACACCGTGCAGGACGTTTGGCATTTGCCAGAGAACACCAAGATTGGCAAATTCACCACTGGCGCCCTGTGCTTTTCACAGATGAAAGCAGGTTCACACTGAGCACATGTGACAGACGTGACAGAGTCTGGAGACGCCGTGGAGAACGTTCTGCTGCCTGCAACATCCTCCAGCATTACCGGTTTGACAGTGGGTCAGTCATGGTGTGGGGTGGCATTTCTTTGGGGGTCCGCACAGCCCTCCATGTGCTCGCCAGAGGTAGCCTGACTGCCATTAGGTACCGAGATGAGATCCTCAGATCCCTTGTGAGACCATATGCTGGTGCGGTTGGCCCTGGGTTCCTCCTAATGCAAGACAATGCTAGACCTCATGTGGCTGGAGTGTGTCAGCAGTTCCTGCAAGAGGAAGGCATTGATGCTCTGGACTGGCCCGCCCGTTCCCCAGACCTGAATCCAATTGAGCACCAATCTGGGACATCATGCCTCGCTCCATCCACCAACGCCACATTGCACCACAGACTGTCCAGGAGTTGGCGGATGCTTTAGTCCAGGTCTGGGAAGAGATCCCTCAGGAGACCATCCGCCACCTCATCAGGAGCATGCCCAGGCATTGTAGGGAGGTCATACAGGCATGTGGAGGCCACACACACTACTGAGCCTCATTTTGACTTGTTTTAAGGACATTACATCAAAGTTGGATCAGCCTGTAGTGTGGTTTTCCACTTTAATTTTGAGTGTGACTCCAAATCCAGACCTCCATGGGTTGATAAATTTGATTTCCATTGATCATTTTTGTGTGATTTTGTTGTCAGCACATTCAACTATGTAAAGAAAAAGTATTTAATAAGAATATTTCATTCATTCAGATCTAGGATGTGTTCTTTTAGTGTTCCCTTTATTTTTCTGAGCAGTGTATAAAGATCCAGTCTATTTTAAACACACAAAAAAATGGAGGCCCCTTAAACTTCAGTGTTGTAATGGAAACATTCTAGCAAAGTGCATAGCGCTTAGAATTAAAAAGCTATTTTCTTTTATTATTCATCATAATCAGACAGGTTTTTTACATGGATGATACATTAGAGATAATATAATACAAGTACTGGAAACAATAGAACGCTATCAAAAATCTGGGAAACCAGGCCTGGCATTCAAAGCTGACTTTGAATAGGCTTTTGATAAAGTACAACTGGAATTTATATATAAATGCATGGAATATTTCAATTTTTTAAATAAAATGGGTTAAAGTTATGTATAGTAACCCTAGGTGTAAAATAGTAAATAATGGCTACTTCTCAGAAAGTTTTAAACTGTCAAGAGGAGTAAAACAAGGTTGTCCACTATCGGCATATCTATTTATTATGGCCATTAAAATGTTAGCTATTCAAATCAGATCCAACACTACTATCAAGGGGTTAGTTTATCCAGGACTTAAAAAACAAAGGTGTCCTTATCTGCTGATGATTTATGTTTTCTTTTAAATCCACAATTTGGATCCCTCCACAGCCTCATAGATGATCTAGATACTTGTTCTAATCTCTCTGGATTACAACCAAATTATGATATGTTTACTATATTACGTATTGGATCACAATTTTTTTGTGATCCAATGGTCTGACGGTGAAGTGGACATACTCGGTATTCATATCCCGAAAGAAAGAAATGATCTCACTACAATACATTTTAATAGAAAGTTAGCAAAAATAAGATACGATTTTGCTACCGTGGAAAGGAAAATACCTGTTCATTTGTGGAAAAATCATCCTGGTTAAACTCTTTAGTCATATCCCAGTTTACCCTGATTTAACTCTTTAGTCAAATCCCAGTTTACCTATTTGCTTATGGCCTTGCCTACACCTAAAGACATTGCATTTAATTTGGAAAGACAAGCTAGACAAAATTAAGGCCAATTTAAATAATGAATATGAATTCGGAGGGCAGTAGTTATTAAATATTAAAGCATTAGACCTCTCACTAAAGTCTTCAATCATACAAAAGCTATACTTAAATCCGAACGGGTTCTCTAGCAGATTAGTAAGAATGTCTCACCCCATGTTCAAGAATGGCCTTTTCCCCTTTTGCAACCTCAGATTGCAACCTCTCACTTTTGGTTTTTGAAAATGAAATGATCTCCAAAATATAACTATAGCTAAACAAACAATAGAAAATTATTTGCCATTTCAGTTTAATGCACCAGAAAAGACACAACAAATAGTACAACAAATATTATGGTTAAACTCAAATATACTAATGAATAAAAAACTACTTTTTTTTTCTTTAGATACATTTTTTAAACTGTATAACCTTTCTAAATGATATCATAAATAGGACTGGTGGAGTTATGTGACACATGCAGCTAACAAAAAATATATGGAAATGTCTGCTCTTTTCGAATCTACAGTACAAACAACTAATTGCAGCATTACCACAGAAATGGAAGAGGCAAGTGAAAGGGGGAGGAAGTAAGGAACTAGGGGGAGGAAGTAAGGAACTAGGGGGAGGAAGTAAGGAACTAGTCTGTTGGCCCTGGGGGAGGAAGTAAGGAACTAGTCTGGGGCCCTGGGGGAGGAACTAGGAACTGTTGGCCCTGGGGGAGGAAGTAAGGAACTAGTCTGTTGGCCCTGGGGGAGGAAGTAAGGAACTTGTCTGTCGGCCCTGGGGGAGGAAGTAAGGAACTAGTCTGTTGGCCCTGGGGGAGGAAGTAAGGAACTTGTCTGTCGGCCCTGGGGGAGGAAGTAAGGAACTAGGGGGAGGAAGTAAGGAACTAGTCTGTCGGCTCTGGGGGAGGAAGTAAGGAACTTGTCTATCGGCCCTGGGGGGGAGGAAGTAAGGAACTAGTCTGTTGGCCCTGGGGAGGAAGTAAGGAACTAGGGGAGGAAGTAAGGAACTTGTCTGTCGGCCCTGGGGGAGGAAGTAAGGAACTAGGGGAGGAAGTAAGGAACTAGGGGGAGGAAGTAAGGAACTTGTCTGTCGGCCCTGGGGGAGGAAGTAAGGAATTAGTCTGTTGGCCCTGGGGGAGGAAGTAAGGAACTAGTCTGTTGGCCCTGGGGGAGGAAGTAAGGAACTAGGGGGAGGAAGTAAGGAACTTGTCTGTCGGCCCTGGGGGAGGAAGTAAGGAACTAGGGGGAGGAAGTAAGGAACTTGTCTGTCGGCCCTGGGGGAGGAAGTAAGGAACTAGGGGGAGGAAGTAAGGAACTAGTCTGTATTAAAGACCATAATTAGTTAAAGAAAATTCTGATGAATAAAGAAGTATACCAGTTTCATTTAAGGACCAAAAAATTTAAAAGTTAGGAAGAGATTTTCTATGTACCGATTCCATGGCACATGGATACACAAAACGACACTGGATTCAAAACTTCAAGTTTTTGAATTTAAATTATTATTACACCAAATTCTTAACCAATAGAATGTTATTTATATATGGTACAACCATACAACCATCCCAGCTCTGCAGATTTGGCTGCGAAGAGAACAAATCAATAGATCATTTGTTTTGGTACTGTCCATATGTAGCTTGTTTTTGGTTACAAGTCCAATGGCTGAAGAATTGCAACATTTACCTGGAGTTAACTCTGGAAACAGCACTGCTGGGTGATTTGAAAAGTCACGGTCAATCCATTAATAACACAATAACACAAAGGTTATCTTTAATTTACAATAGGTACTGTAGAATCTATGAGAATAGATTGTTTCAAACCTTTTGGGAAACATTGCAGCACAGTTGAAAAATATATGGGAAATAGAAATCAAAACTAGCTGGTGTTCAGAGATTGACTGTAGGGGTTGAGTGGAGCTGAAGGAGGAGACTAAAAACTAGCTGGTGTTCAGAGATAGACTGTAGGGGTTGAGTGGAGCTGAAGGAGGAGACTAAAAACTAGCTGGTGTTCAGAGATTGACTGTAGGGGTTGAGTGGAGCTGAAGGAGGAGACTAAAAACTAGCTGGTGTTCAGAGATAGACTGTAGGGGTTGAGTGGAGCTGAAGGAGGAGACTAAAAACTAGCTGGTGTTCAGAGATAGACTGTAGGGGTTGAGTGGAGCTGGAGGAGGAGACTAAAAACTAGCTGGTGTTCAGAGATAGACTGTAGGGGTTGAGTGGAGCTGAAGGAGGAGACTAAAAACTAGCTGGTGTTCAGAGATAGACTGTAGGGGTTGAGTGGAGCTGAAGGAGGAGACTAAAAACTAGCTGGTGTTCAGAGATAGACTGTAGGGGTTGAGTGGAGCTGGAGGAGGAGACTAAAAACGAACAAAATAAAATAATTGCAAAATATACTGTGTACGTAGAATGTATATAGGATGGTTAACCTGGAAGTAGAAGCCTAAGAGTTGTTTTCCATTAGTTCACTCCAATTAGGGGAGTGTGTCACGCCTACTCCTGTTCCCTCCCTCCAGCGCTCAACATCACCAGTCTACTAACCACCTGTCCTGTTCCCTCCCTCCGGCGCTCAACATCACCAGTCTACTAACCACCTGTCCTGTTCCCTCCCTCCGGAACTTAACATCACCAGTCTACTAACCACCTGTCCTGTTCCCTCCCTCCAGCGCTCAACATCACCGGTCTACTAACCACCTGTCCTGTTCCCTCCCTCCGGCGCTCAACATCACCAGTCTACTATCCACCTGTCCTGTTCCCTCCCTCCAGCGCTCAACATCACCAGTTTACTAACCACCTGTTCTGGCAACCCACACTGCGCACACCTGGTAACCATCATCACACACACCTGCTCCCCATTGTTACACACAATTGGATTTCATCACCACCCTGATTACTCTCCCTTCATACAGCCCTCAGTAGTCTCAGTCACCACCTGACTTCATCCCCACCCTGATTACTCTCTCTTCATACAGCCCTCAGTAGTCTCAGTCACCACCTGACTTCATCCCCACCCTGATTACTCTCCCTTCATACAGCCCTCAGTAGTCTCAGTCACCACCTGACTTCATCACTACCCTGATTACTCTCTCTTCATACAGCCCTCAGGAGCCTCAGTCACCACCTGACTTCATCACTACCCTGATTACTCTCTCTTCATACAGCCCTCAGTAGTCTCAGTCACCACCTGACTTCATCCCCACCCTGATTACTCTCCCTTCATACAGCCCTCAGTAGTCTCAGTCACCACCTGACTTCATCCCCACCCTGATTACTCTCCCTTCATACAGCCCTCACCAACCTCAGTCACCACCTGACTTCATCACCACCCTGATTACTCTCTCTTCATACAGCCCTCAGTAGTCTCAGTCACCACCTGACTTCATCCCCACCCTGATTACTCTCCCTTCATACAGCCCTCACCAACCTCAGTCACCACCTGACTTCATCACCACCCTGATTACTCTCTCTTCATACAGCCCTCAGGAGCCTCAGTCACCACCTGACTTCATCACTATCTCAGTCACCACCTGACTTCATCACTACCCTGATTACTCTCCCTTCATACAGCCCTCAGTAGTCTCAGTCACCACCTGACTTCATCACCACCCTGATTACTCTCTCTTCATACAGCCCTCAGGAGCCTCAGTCACCACCTGACTTCATCACTATCTCAGTCACCACCTGACTTCATCACTACCCTGATTACTCTCCCTTCATACAGCCCTCAGTAGTCTCAGTCACCACCTGACTTCATCACCACCCTGATTACTCTCTCTTCATACAGCCCTCAGGAGCCTCAGTCACCACCTGACTTCATCACTACCCTGATTACTCTCCCTTCATACAGCCCTCAGTAGTCTCAGTCACCACCTGACTTCATCACCACCCTGATTACTCTCCCTTCATACAGCCCTCAGTAGTCTCAGTCACCACCTGACTTCATCACTACCCTGATTACTCTCTCTTCATACAGCCCTCAGGAGCCTCAGTCACCACCTGACTTCATCACTACCCTGATTACTCTCTCTTCATACAGCCCTCAGGAGCCTCAGTCACCACCTGACTTCATCACTACCCTGATTACTCTCTCTTCATACAGCCCTCAGGAGCCTCAGTCACCACCTGACTTCATCACTCAGGAGCCTCTCACCACCTGATTACTCTCCCTTCATACAGCTGACCTCAGTAGTCTCAGTCACCACCTGACTTCATCACCACCCTGATTACTCTCCCTTCATACAGCCCTCAGTAGTCTCAGTCACCACCTGACTTCATCACTACCCTGATTACTCTCTCTTCATACAGCCCTCACCTGACTTCATCACTACCCTGAGCCTCAGTCACCACCTGACTTCATCACTACCCTGATTACTCTCTCTTCATACAGCCCTCAGGAGCCTCAGTCACCACCTGACTTCATCACTACCCTGATTACTCTCTCTTCATACAGCCCTCAGGAGCCTCAGTCACCACCTGACTTCATCACTACCCTGATTACTCTCTCTTCATACAGCCCTCAGGAGCCTCAGTCACCACCTGACTTCATCACTACCCTGATTACTCTCTCTTCATACAGCCCTCAGGAGCCTCAGTCACCACCTGACTTCATCACTACCCTAACCAGGCAGTATTGGTTCTGTTTTTTTTGTGTATTTTAAGTACAAATATATGGGGGATTGGAAGTGATGCAGACCATTATGTTGATGGAAACCATAATCTATCTGCAGTATTAAAGCTGATCTACACCCTGATATGACTCAACCTCCAATACCACCAAGTAGGAAGTCATCTCGAAACCAGCTTCAACCAGTCTTGTGGTTCGCCAGATGCCGTTTAGCATTTCAACTACAAGCACTTATGTGTGTATGTGTGTGTGTTTTTATATGCCTGTTTGGTGTGCATATGATGAGATTGATAAACTATAATGTCTTATTCCTCGCTGCCAGCTATTGCAGAGATATTTGAACTGATGTTATTTTTGTGTAACTTAATTTTCATGTCATTGTCACATCCTTTTGCACTTGAGAAGCTAAACGGCATCTGACTAACCACAAGGCTGGTTTCAAGATGACTGGAAGTGGTGCAGGAAGTGGAATCAGATCAGAGTCAGAGTTTCCTCTTGTTCAGACATGTTGAGGAGGGAGGAGGAGGAGGAGGAGGGTGATTAATGGACAGACCCATTCACTCTGGCTGTTACATCAGATATACATGTTGATAAAGTCCCTTATCTGTTGTGTGAAATACCACAGTGTGCCATCACAGCAGCAAGATTTGTGACCTGTTGCCACAAGAAAAGGGCAACCAGTGAAGAACAAACACCATTGTAAATACAACCCATATTTATGTTTATTTATTGTCCCTTTTGTACTTGAACTACTGGCACATGATTACAACTCTGTTTATAGACATAATATGACATTTGAAATGTTTTTATTTTTTTTTTTTTACTTTTGTGAGTGTAATGTTTACTGTTCAATTTCTATTGATTATTTAACTTTTGTTTAATATCTATTTCACTTGATTTGGCGATGTAAACATATGTTTACCATGCCAATAACGCCCCTTAAATTGAAAATGAATTGAGAGAGAGAGAGAGCAAGAGAGAGAGAGAGAGAGAGAGAGAGAGAGAGAGAGAGACAGAGAGAGACAGAGAGAGAGAGAGCAGAGAGAGAGAGAGCAAGAGAGAGAGAGAGAGAGAGAGACAGAGAGAGACAGAGAGACAGAGAGAGAGAGAGCAAGAGAGAGAGAGAGAGAGAGAGAGAGAGCAAGAGAGAGAGAGAGAGCAAGAGAGAGAGAGAGCAAGAGAGAGAGAGAGAGAGAGAGAGCAAGAGAGAGAGAGAGAGAGAGAGAGAGAGAGCAAGAGAGAGAGAGAGAGCAAGAGAGAGAGAGAGAGACAGAGAGAGACAGAGAGAGAGAGAGCAAGAGAGAGAGAGAGAGAGAGAGAGCAAGAGAGAGAGAGAGAGCAGAGAGAGAGAGAGAGAGCAAGAGAGAGAAGAGAGAGAGAGAGAGAGAGAGAGAGAGAGAGAGACAGAGAGAGACAGAGAGAGAGAGAGAGAGAGAGAGAGCAAGAGAGAGAGAGAGAGCAGAGAGAGACAGAGAGAGAGAGAGAGAGAGAGACAGAGAGAGAGCAAGAGAGAGAGAGAGAGCAAGAGAGAGAGAGAGAGAGATCAATAAAACAAGAGATCAATAAAACTACATTGCATTACAATGTTCTCTTGGCTGTAACCTCATGACATTTATTTGTTTCCGGGGATTTCAGGGGATTTTAACTTTAAATTAAACGTGGATGGTTTTGATTGATTTGTTCTCTTTAAAAAAAATAATTTGAGACTTACAGTAGACCAGCCTCATAGAACAATCCCATGGATGATTTTACAGTGAGCATCCTCTAGTAGGAACAGGTGTTATTCAGAGCCACTCAATAACAATGACAGCACAGTGAAACCAAGAGACAGAAAAATGTCACAGGTGGTTTTCAGCCCATAAGCACAACCACTCTGTGTTGTGGCTTGGCTTAATATCATATTCAAAATGGTCGGACACTGAAGCATTCCAGAGCTGACATAACGATAAAGTGGGGGGTTCCCTGTGATGTGTGTTTGTACTTTAATGCATGAGTTCCCCAGTTTAATTACAGTCCATTGGCTATCTGTCTCCTGTCTGCGTCAGGCCATATCGGGGGAAGAGGGGGAGGTACTTCTCCTCTCTCCTGTCTGCGTCAGGCCATATCGGGGGAAGAGGGGGATGTACTTCTCCTCTCTCCTGTCGGGGAAGAGGAGGAGGTACTTCTCCTCTCTCCGTCTGCAGGCCATATCGGGGGAAGAGGAGGAGGTACTTCTCCTCTCTCCTGTCTGCGTCAGGCCATATCGGGGGAAGAGGAGGAGGTACTTCTCCTCTCTCCTGTCTGCGTCAGGCCATATCGGGGGAAGAGGAGGAGGTACTTCTCCTCTCTCCTGCCTCTCAGGCCATATCGGGGGAAGAGGAGGAGGTACTTCTCCTCTCTCCTGTCTGCGTCAGGCCATATCGGGGGAAGAGGGGAGGTACTTCTCCTCTCTCCTGTCTGCGTCAGGCCATATCGGGGGAAGAGGAGGAGGTACTTCTCCTCTCTCCTGTCTGCGTCAGGCCATATCGGGGGAAGAGGAGGAGGTACTTCTCCTCTCTCCTGTCTCCTCTCCTCGTCAGGCCATATCGGGGGAAGAGGGGAGGTACTTCTCCTCTCTCCTGTCATATCGGGGAAGAGGGGGAGACACTTCTCCTCTCTCCTGTCTGCGTCAGGCCATATCGGGGGAAGAGGGGAGGTACTTCTCCTCTCTCCTGTCTGCGTCAGGCCATATCGGGGGAAGAGGAGGAGGTACTTCTCCTCTCTCCTGTCTGCGTCAGGCCATATCGGGGGAAGAGGGGGAGGTACTTCTCCTCTCTCCTGTCTGCGTCAGGCCATATCGGGGGAAGAGGGGGGAAGCCATATCGGGGGAAGAGGGGGGTACTTCTCCTCTCTCCTGTCTGTGCAGGCCATATCGGGGAAGAGGGGGAGGTCAGGCCATATCGGGGGAAGAGGAGGAGGTCCTCTCTCCTGTCTGCGTCAGGCCATATCGGGGAAGAGGGGAGGTACTTCTCCTCTCTCCTGTCTGCGTCAGGCCATATCGGGGAAGAGGAGGAGGTACTTCTCCTCTCTCCTGTCTGCGTCAGGCCATATCGGGGAAGAGGGGAGGTACTTCTCCTCTCTCCTGTCTGCGTCAGGCCATATCGGGGAAGAGGGGAGGTACTTCTCCTCTCTCCTGTCTGCGTCAGGCCATCGGGAAGAGGGGAGGTACTTCTCCTCTCTCCTCGGGGGAAGAGGGGGAGGTACTTCTCCTCTCTCCTGTCTGCGTCAGGCCATATCGGGGGAAGAGGGGGAGGTACTTCTCCTCTCTCCTGTCTGCGTCAGGCCATATCGGGGGAAGAGGAGGAGGTACTTCTCCTCTCTCCTGTCTGCGTCAGGCCATATCGGGGGAAGAGGGGAGGTACTTCTCCTCTCTCCTGTCTGCGTCAGGCCATATTGGGGGAAGAGGGGGAGGTACTTCTCTCCTCTCTCCTGTCTGCGTCAGGCCATATCGGGGGAAGAGGGGGAGGTACTTCTCCTCTCTCCTGTCTGCGTCAGGCCATATTGGGGGAAGAGGGGGAGGTACTTCTCCTCTCTCCTGCTCTGGGAGAAAACAATAAGAATGTGACTTTACTCTTTCCTGTGACTGTGGTCAGGTCTTTCAGGAAAAGGGGGTGGGGATAGAGGATGGATTATTTCTCTCCTTCTGAACAAATAGCTTTGTACAGTTGATAGTTATGACCAGAGAGTTAAGTATTTTATTTATTTATATTTTACTAGGCAAGTCAGTTAAGAACAAATTCTTATTTTCAATGACGGCCTAGGAACAGTGGGCTAACTGCCTGTTCAGGGGGAGAACGACAGATTTGTACCTTGTCAGCTCAGGGATTTGAACTTGCAACCTTCCGGTTACTAGTCCAACGCTCTAACCACTAGGCTACCCTGCCGCCCCGGCTAATTTGTTCTGTATTTTGGAGACTTTGGGGGGGGGGAGACCAGCATGTCTTCATCACTGGACGTTCCATTCCTCTTTGCTTCTCTTCCAGCGTTTTTTGGAGTAGCCGTCGTTAAGTACATGCCAGATGCTGTCAGCTTTTTTCCAGCGAGCCTCAAAGGACCTGAACTTACGCTTGGGGATGTTACCACGACACCGTCTACAGGGAGATAACACCGTTTTAAATAAAATCATTGAATTGATAACCAATGTATAATTTATAGATAAGTAATAACAATCTATTGACGGCTGTAAAACTGGTAAACAAGTATACGATCCTACCCCAATGCACATGTACTGTGTGTACACTGTGAGAATGTAGGCTGTTAAAATGAAGAGGTTGTTTCTGACCTGTACAGCTTGTTGATGGAGATGTTGTTCTGAGGATAGCCTTTAGGCAGTTCCACCATTATGATGTAATAGTTCTTCTGTCCAATCCCCTGAGAGAAAGAATATTTTATTATGACATCTGCCGCTAGCACCACCTAGTAGGAAGTCATCTGGAAACCAGCTTCAACCAGTCTTGTAGTTAGTCAGATGCCGTTTAGGTTCACAAGTACAAAGGATGTGACAATGACTAGAAAATAAGTGGAGCGTTACAAAAATAACATTGAAATGTCTCTGCAATGCCTGGTAGCTGGGACTAACTAAACTAGAAATCGTATGCATTTCAAACACACACACACACACACACACACACACACACACACACACACACACACACACACACACACACACACACACACACACACACACACACGTCCTCACCATGTGGATATAGGGCCACATCTCCCAAAGAGAAATGTTTGTGTTGTCAACGATGATCGGATCCACACCTCTATTCATGGCTTTAAAAACTGTCAACACAAGCCAGAGTACCAGTACTTTAAAAAGAAGAACAAACGATGTGTGTGTAATGACACGATGAGCAGATTGTTTCTGCTTTTGCCCCCAGCCACCACAATACACACCATCCTCTCTATTCTGCTGATGGTTGAGCTGAAAGTTTCCTTTGGTGTAGTTGGTTCTTTCATGGTACCTGTCAGCGGAGAAAATGTCTCCTTTCAGTCCAAGTCTTGCATATTCGTCCCAGAGTTTTCTGGAAAGCAAAAAAGGAAATCATATCATTAGATATTTAGATATTTCAAATAAAGTGTTTCAGTCTATTCAAAATTACAACCATCCTGGTTAAGTGTGCCTTGAATTCTAAATAAAGCCCCCCCCCCTCACAATCACACCTCCTCCTCCATGCTTTGTGGGAACCACACATGCAGAGATCATCCATTAATCTACTCTGTGTCTTACAAAGACACGGTGGTTGGAACCCAAAATCGCAAATTTGGACTCATCAGACCAAAGGACAGATTTCCATTGCTCATGTTTCTTGGCCCAAGCAAGTCTCTTCTTCTTATTGGTGTCCTTTAGTAGTGGTTTCGTTGCAGCAATTCGACCACGAAGGCCTGATTCACGCAGTCTCCTCTGAACAGTTGATGTTGAGATGTGTCTGTTTCTTGAACTCCGTGAAGCATTTATTTGGACTGCAGTTTCTCAGGCTGGTAACTCTAATGAACTTATCCTCTGCAGCAGAGGTAACTCTTCATGAGAGCCAGTTTCATCATAGCGCTTGATGGTTTTTGAGACTGCACTTGAAGAAAATTTTCCAGATTGACTGACCTTCATGTCTTAAAGTAATGATGGACTGTCTTTTCTCTTTGCAAAGGGTGGCTACTTGAAAAATCTCAAATCTCAAATATATTTAGATTTGTTTAACACTTTTTAGGTTACTTCATGGTTCCATGTGTTATTTCATAGTTTTGATGCCTTCACTATTATTATACAATGTATAAAATAATACAAATAAAGAAAAAACACAGGAATGAGTAGGTGCGACCAAACTTTTGACTGGTACTGTATATTAAACAACAAAATGTATATGGGGGATTGGAAATGATGCAGACAATTACATTGATAGAAGCCACAATCTTCAATATTAGCCATATTAAAAAAGTGTTTAGGTGATACTTCAGAAAATGAACCCACGCTCTCAAAACAATACCTATTTTGACAAAAAAGACTTGGGATAAGGCAGGCTCCCAATCGTTTGGATTGATTAGCTTACTTTGCCTTCTCTGTCTTTCCAACTCCTGGCAAACCTCGAAGGATGAACAGTTTCTTCATGTGTCGATTTTGTCTTCTCCCTCTCGCCATTTGTCTTTTACTTCAGACTGCTTCACCACCAACTACAGTACACAGCACAACCGCAGCTGTACTCTGTTTACAAGACACGCCCTCCCGCCCAAGAACTGAAACCAACAAAATAAGTGAAACCAAACCCCCATAACCGTTCTGGATTCATATCAGTCTAATGTCGATGCTGATTACACGCAAGTAAGTATTGTATAGCCCGTCTGTGTTTCGTATGATTAGGTGCTATTAAATAGCTACTTGTCATTATTTCAGACCAGTGCAGATTAAGGAAAGGAAACAGAAGGAGGAGAAGCTTCCGTTCACTTAAAGGAGCCGGCTCATTTGGCTCCCAAACATCTTCGTTGAAAATGTTTAAAAATAGACATAGAACATGACAAATTGCACATCTCCCATGTAAATCCCAAATAGGTAGGCTACCAGTATGTCATAGTGAAATTCGCATTCAAATACATTTTTACCTGGACAAATTATTAGATGGCCTGCAAAACAATGTCTTGATTTTTTTATTCATTGAAACAAATTCACGTGGACCAGATTATTTATTGTTGTTTCTTCAGTGAGGACACACCACTCTTTAGATAATGATTTGTTTTACATATCTACAGAAAAACCTTGTTTTGAGCTCAAAAAACGATAGTAGCAGTATGCAAATCGGGAAGCCAAATGAACGGCTCTTTCACCGATGGGATTCGGCTCCCGACGTTCACCGTTCAAAAAAGAGCCGTTCATTCGCGAACGACCCATCACTAGCGTTCATGGTCTGAGTTAGAAGTAGATGTCATTTTCCACTACATTTTCCAAACATGATCATTAGATCTGTACTTGTCCCGAATAATCTGTCGTTCTGCCCCTGAACAGGCAGTTAACCCACTGTTCCTAGGCCGTCATTGAAAATAAGAATTTGTTCTTAAATAAAGGTATTTTTTTTAAAGAATATTTAAAAAAATGAAGGAAAGGAAAAATAACAAAATGTATGAATGGATGGAATGAAAAAAAGGAAATAAGAGAGTGCGAAAGGAAGGTAAGAAGGGATGAGGGAAGTAAGCAAGGACTAAAGGGAGGATACACTGGAAATATTCAAACACAGCCTGAGCGTCCCCTCTCTAAGCGCGGTTCCCAGTGCACACACCTGTCCTCACTTGACCGGCTAATCATATCCAATAGGTCCGGCCCAATTAGCGCTGTGGGTAGTAACGTCTTGACTGGAGGGCGGACGTGCACATTTAAACCACAGCAGGCTCACCTTGTCTACTATACACGATGGAGGGGTTTATGTTTTCTCCATACAACTTTAATGGCTATCCGGGCTGCGGTCCCATGATGGCTCCTATCCTCCACGGCAACCCGAAGTTCAAGCCTCACACCTGGGGTAAGGGGAGCATCTACGTGCCTCCCGAAGCGCTGGACTACCTTGACGTGTGTAAACGGGCCCAGCTGAAGGCCATCCTGTCTCAGGTGAATCCCAACCTTACCCCTCGTCTCCGGAAGGCAAACACCAAGGAGTTCGGGGTTCAGGTCAACGCCCAGGTCGACGCGATGGTCCAGTGCTCCCTCGGACCCAAGACGCTGTTCTACCGGGAGAGGAAATTTCCGGTATTTTCGAAGTCGCCTGTGAAGTGCCAGCAGAGTCCCTCGGCGGCTTCTTCTCTGGACCCGAAAGCGTTGCCGAGCACTCCGGTAAACAACGTGCGCTTCTCGCGACCCCTAGCTATTTACTCTCCGGTGTTTGATCGCCGGTTCTTCGCGCTGCCGGTGAAAGCGCAGGATGACAGCGTGTGCTGTGAGGGAGGAGAAGGTGGCGGTAACGGGGCTAGTGATGAGGATGGCGAGGCCGACGTTACCGAGCAGAAAACGGAGGACCAGGTTAGACCGGAGATCCCGCGTGAGGTTGTCAGGAAACCCCTACACCAGACGCCCAAAGGATTCAACTTTCAGGTCAGTCGTTCCTGGGGTTTATACTAGGGGAGAATACGATTGCACAATGTAATCGATTCTGAAACATGAATTGAGGAATATCTTGTACTGTGTAGTGTTCTTTGCAATGCGTCCAATTTGCCACCAATATGCCTTTTTTTCTTTTTTAAATTCACTTCTATTTGGAATGCCAGTCATCCTGTATAGGATGTTGTGTATTTAGAACTTTCGATTTGAATGAGTCACTTGTTTCGTCTGTAGTTTCTGGAGCAGAAGTACGGGTTTTTCCACTGCAGCAAGTGTAACGTCCGTTGGGAGAGTGCCTATGTGTGGTGCATCTCTGGAACTAGTAAGGTAACGGATCAGTCACTGTATGTCTCTGCCAACGGAAAAATTAGTTTAAAGTTCTGGTCAATAAGCCTTCATGTGCACTGCTTTTTGTTCTGAGGAACATGAGTAGACAGTAACACTATACACTCTGCCTTTTCTGCACTGTCCTTCAAATATTTATTAAGTTTAATGAATGACTTGTTTCCTCTTTAACATGGTTCTCATTACCCCCCCCCCCCCCTCTGTGAACTCAGGTGTACTTCAAGCAGCTCTGTCGTAAGTGCCAGAATGGATTTAACCCCTACAGAGTGGAGTCTATCCAGTGCAAGGTGAGAGGTGTGGGGGGGGACAGCAGGTGCTCGGCATGGTGCCTATGCCCCTTTAGCCTCTGAGGTCACGCATTAAAACAAGGAGGGGGGGATTATGTAGCTTTACTTTCATTGTCTTATGTTATGGATACATGGCCTACAGGTGAACTGACATGTCTACCCACTATTCACCAGCAGGGGTCAATGTTGCTGTAATTCTTCTCCTGTCTCTCAGGTGTGTTCCCAGACCCGGTGCTGCTGTGAGCAGAAGGAGCGACACATTGACATGAAGAGACCTCATAGACAGGACCTGTGTGGCCGCTGCAGGGGAAAGAGGATTTCCTGTGACACTACCTATAGCTACAAATACATTGTCTGAACTTAAACCAGCCCTGCTACAGGCCTAACTACAGATCTAGGATCAGATTGAGGCACATCATCATCCATAACCTTTTGGTTGACATATCTGAATTTAGATCAGTGGTTAGTGGAAGATGGATGTAAAACCAGTTTTCAAATCCTGCACTTAAAGGGGTGCATGTTTTTTGCCTTTGCTTTAACACCTGACTCAATGAATATAGTTGAGTTGATGAATTTAATTGGATGTTAGCGCTAGGGCAAACAATACATAAGCACCCCCTTTGGGTGCCCAGGCTTGTGACGCATTGCTGTAAGCACAGATCTAGGATCTGATTAGGGAACTGCCAATCCTAAACTTACTGCCCTTGGCGGGATGCACAACCTGACCTTATACCAGTATCTAGGGCCACAGTATCCTACTCTGAGCCTTCCCACATGGCAGGCTAAACAACACTATGCCACAGAGGTAGAAGTTGACCTTAACCACATATCTAGGATCAGGTCAACCTTCCTCAATCCTATCCACGGTTGTTAGGGAGGTGCAGTGGTCGACTTGTTTCTTACCTGCCAAGGTCCTGTCCATGTCTTAAATAGCCTGCCTCAAAACTTTTATACTCTTTCCACCGTGATCAACTGAGTGACTCAACTTTTTTTGTAAATATATGAAATAAATTTATTGCAGCATTAACCAATTTTTTTTTCATGGCTTTTCTTGTTTTGTGGTGTTCGTGAACTAGCTCATCCAATGCACTCTGAACTAGCTCATCCAATGCACTCTGAACTAGCTCATCCAATGCACTCTGAACTAGCTCATCCAATGCACTCTGAACTAGCTCATCCAATGCACTCTGAACTAGCTCATCCAATGCACTCTGAACTAGCTCATCCAATGCACCAATAGCAATGCACTCTGCACTAGCTCACCCAATGCACTCTGCACTAGCTCACCCAATGCACTCTGCACTAGCTCACCCAATGCACTCTGCACTAGCTCATCCAATGCACTCTGCACTAGCTCATCCAATGCACTCTGCACTAGCTCATCCAATGCACTCTGCACTAGCTCATCCAATGCACTCTGCACTAGCTCATCCAATGCACTCTGCAACAGCTAACAGGTCATTTACTGGTGTAATGTGACTGTTTGGGGATTCCTTTAACAGGGCAACGAGAACACAATTGAGCTGTACGACTTTTGATTCCTATCAACAGACGTGAACCGAAAGAGCACAATTTTTTTTTTGAGAGGTCTTTATTTTGAGACATGGCATCAACTCAATGACTTCACAAAGCTGTAAAACTATTTACAAAGTGAAAACTGTCTTCCTCTACAACGCTTTAAAAATGTGCTTTTTCTTGATGCGCACTTTCTCTCGCGCGCAAACCTTTGCATCTCATACAAACGCATCAGATAAAACATGAATCTTCTGAATACATGTCGTCCATTACAATATACACATGCATGGCAGTTAAATCAGTTTGAATTGAAGGAACGTGGGGGAAAATCTATAAAGCTGGTCAGGAATAGGATAGAGCTTCATCGGGTATAGATAAGACTAGACTGAACTTGTGTAGAAAGGAATCAAAAGCGACTGACCACCACAGGAAGTGTCTATGGCCCTGTTCCAATACTTTAAAATGCATCCTTCCTTGGCCACTGATCAGACCTTACTAGTATCAAACCTCTAGTATTTGAACCTTAACCACCCTGGTCAGTGATTCCTTCAAGGCAGGATGGAAGTTAAGGACTTAAAAGTATTGGAACAGGGCCCAGCAGGTATTTGAACAGTAGCTCATGTTTAGTTAAGAACATTTAAACCAGTGGATGTCAGCACACATCCATGTGACGGAGTATTTAGTGTGTACAACTGTACCCCCCCCCCCCCCAATGTCAGTTACACACACATCACAATATAGGATGGTCACGGTAACAAATGGTGTGTGTATACGTAGACCCACAATATGCTACACCGTATAGCCAGTGTGTACATACTAATCAATATAATGGTCTAAGGTAGGCTAGTCTTACAGTGGTCTTGAGGAGCTGGTTCACTAATACACGAGAAGCGTTCAGGTTCAGAAAACCAGGCAACAAGATGAAACACATGAATACTAGTCTGTGTCCTGTCTCTTCACACGATGCAGCACGCAGCTCCATGTGTAGGGGCAGCGATGCAGACGGATCCTAACAGTCTTTATTGTGAATGCCCACTTCTGTCAGTTGTAGAACTAAACATCGTCTGGGTAACCAATGCTAAGTAGAGGCTGTGGATTCTAGAATACAGCTTTCCTCTAGGTCAAGCAGTGCACATTTTCCCCTAAAGAAACTCTTTAAACAGTAGATACACACGTGGTGAGAGATATACAACCTTCCAGTCCTTGGCCTCGATCTCTCTCTCTCACAGATAAACAGCATAATTGAATGTCTCTCTCAGTAGTAACGGCTCCCCCTCTCCTCTCAGAAGTCCATGTTAGTGCAATAGAAGCTATGACTCTGGGACATTCACCCACAGGTGAGGCGTCAGGTAGTGGATCCCCAGGTTACCTGGTGGTAACAGGTAGATACTTCCCCCATCCTAAGGTTTCACTGAGATCAGGTATTTTCATTCACAGGTTGAATCTGATATCAGGTCAGGTAAATCCTCAGGTTCATCAGGTGTTTCATGTATGTCCTTTGGTCTCTCTCGGGGACTTAGGTCTTTTAATCCACAGGTGTGGCCAGCATCATCAGGAGTGGTTGAGATCTTCAGGTGTGGCCAGCATCATCAGGAGTGGTTGAGATCTTCAGGTGTGGCCAGCATCAGGAGTGGTTGAGATCTTCAGGTGTGGCCAGCATCATCAGGAGTGGTTGAGATCTTCAGGTGTGGCCAGCATCAGGAGTGGTTGAGATCTTCAGGTGTGGCCAGCATCATCAGGAGTGGTTGAGATCTTCAGGTGTGGCCAGCATCAGGAGTGGTTGAGATCTTCAGGTGTGGCCAGCATCATCAGGAGTGGTTGAGATCTTCAGGTGTGGCCAGCATCAGGAGTGGTTGAGATCTTCAGGTGTGGCCAGCATCAGGAGTGGTTGAGATCTTCAGGTGTGGCCAGCATCATCAGGAGTGGTTGAGATCTTCAGGTGTGGTCAGCATCAGATGTGGTCAGCATCATCAGGTATGGCCAGCATCATCAGGTGTGGTTGAAATCTTCAGGTATGGTCAGCATCATCAGGTGTGGCCAGCATCATCAGGTGTGGTCAGCATCAGGTATCGTCAGAATCATCAGGTGTGGTTGAAATCTTCTGGTGTGGCCAGCATCATCAGGTATGACTAGCATCATAAGGTGAGTCTATCAGGTATATTGACCCTCAGGTGTGAACACCAGAGGGTTGTTTAGGGTTCAGGAGCCCCCCCACTCTGAGTAGGGGCCAGGCGGTGTGACCCACCTTCCCCAGGTAACGGGACAGGGGTGTACCATCCCCTCCGATGGCGCAGCAGCACCCCCACCCCGCCTCTGCACCTTGGGCTGGGTCAGGAGGAAGAGGAGGAAGGAGAGGGGCCAGACCTTGTGTGTCTAAGACTGGTTCTGGATGTGTGTAAGGGGAGTACGGGAGGTGTGGTCCACGAGGTGGGATAGCAGGAAATGTGTGTGTGTGCGTAAGGTCGGGCAATGTGTTACCTGGTTTGAGTGGAGTGTGTGTGTTAGGGCTGAGGTTTGGAATGCACTGTAAAGAGTGTGTGTGAGAGGCCTGATGTATGTTTGTGCACTCACAGTGGGGTCTGAAGAGGTCTGGGGGAGGCCAGTAGAAGTCTATGAGTAAGGGCAGAGACAAGTCTATGGTTGAGCTGGAGGGAGAGGCCAGAAGTGAGGCTGGGTTTGGGGCAGTAGAGATGGTGGTAGTGGTGTTATGGTCGCGGGTAACAGCACCATCTGCGACGAGATCAGGGGCAATAGGGGTGACGGGGAGGATGAGGTTTGTCGGGCTAATAAGGGTGGATGAGGGGTACGAGGGGGGCTCCTGTGCTGCTGTCAGAGGCTTGTCCCTGAGGCAGAGGAGTCGGGGAGGTAGGTGTTGACCACCCGGTATCCCTGAGCGCGACGGATCATGTCCCGGATCTCCCCGTTGAGCTCCAGCAGCTTGGAACAGATAAGGCTGAGGTCTTGGCGTGACCCAACCAGGGCGATGGTCCCCGTCTGGCCCAGGGTCTGGTGTCGGAAGTAGACATTGAGGAGGGTCTGCACCTCGCTCTCTGACCCACCGCCAAACACACCGTTAGGCCACAGCCTCCTGGAAGGGGGGGTAGAGGAAGAGAGAAAAGGATCAGTGATCAAAATGAGTATTGTAAAAGTTTTGTGATCTTTCTCAGTCTGTCTTTACACCACTGATGAGGACAGAGTTTTTATTCTCAGCAACATAACAAAATAGTGTATGTGTGTGTGTGTGAATGTGTGTGTGAATGTCTGTGTGTGTGTGAATGTGTGTCTGAATGTGTGTGTGTGTGTGAATGTCTGTGAATGTGTGTCTGTGTGTGTGAATGTTTGTGTGTGTGTGTGTGTATGTGTGTGTGAATGTCTGTGTGTGACTGTTTGTGTGTGTGTGTGAATGTCTGTGTGTGACTGTTTGTGTGTGTGTGTGAATGTGTGTGTGTGACTGTTTGTGTGTGTGTGTGAATGTCTGTGTGTGACTGTTTGTGTGTGTTTGTGTGTGTGAGAATGTGTGTGTGTGTGTCTATGCATGCTTGTTTTGTATCTCACCTGCACTCGTGGATGTAGCGTATGGCCTTGCTGAACTCCTGGTTGTTGAGGCACTCCAGGATGGCCTGTACGGCTGCCTCGGGGGAGCTGAAGTTGGGCAGGGCGGCAGAGGCCTGGGTCTGGGTGTGGGCCAGGTGTGTGTGTTCCAGGTTGCTAGCCACCGCTGCCTCTGCTGCTCTTAGACTGGTCTTTAGGTCACTCAGCTCTCGAGACATGTTAAGCAGCTACAGAGGGGAGAGAGGAAGGGAGAGGGGGGAGAGAGGGATGGAGAGGTAGAGGGAGGGAGGGAGAATGGGAGCGAGAGAGAGAGGGGGAGAGAGGGATGGAGAGGTAGAGGGAGGGAGGGAGAATGGGAGCGAGAGAGAGAGGGGGAGAGAGGGATGGAGAGGGGAGGGAGGGATGGAGAGGTAGAGGGGGAGGGAGGGAGAGACAGATGGGAGAGGGAGGGGGGACGTGTAGAGAGAGGGAGGGAGAGAAGGAGGGGAAGAGGGAAAGAGAGAGGGAGGGAGATGAGTGTGTGCCCATATATATTACTTTTGTGAAAACGGATCAACGTAAAGAGAGGAAGAAATGAAAAAAAAGCGAAAATAATCTCTTGATTCATCTTCAACAGGTACACAACAGCTAACAAAGCTGACTAACAAAATACATTGAGTGTGTGTTTGTCTGTTTATAGAATTGTCTCTAGGTCGCTTCTGAAGCATCCAATCGCAGTCCTTCTCTTACCTCAGGCACAGCGCTGACAGCATGGACCTGTCCAATCAGCTTGCAGTAGGACTGGAAGAGGAGGAGCAGTTGGAAGTGAAGCTTGTAGAGACGCTGACACAGCTCCAGTTGCTGAGAGGAGAGAGAGGACGGATTTTTAGACAGTACAGTACAGGACACACATACAATCCTCAACCTGAGCCATCTAAATCAATTCATACATTGTATTGTTGTGTTGGTTATATTGGCCGCAGTAGAATCAGCAGTTACTGAAAAGGAACACTAAAGGGTGAAGTGAGAAAACATAGTAGATCCTATTAAATCATAGTAGATCATAGTAGATCCTATTAAATCATAGTAGATCATAGTAAATCATAGTAGATCCTATTAAATCATAGTAGATCCTATTAAATCATAGTAAATCATAGTAGATCCTATTAAATCATAGTAGATCATAGTAGATCCTATTAAATCATAGTAATCATAGTAGATCCTATTAAATCATAGTATATCATAGTAGATCCTATTAAATCATAGTAGATCATAGTAGATCCTATTAAATCATAGTAGATCATATTAAATCATAGTAAATGATAGTAGATCATATTAAATCAATAGTAGATCCTAGTAGATCCTATTAAATCCCAGTAGATCCTAGTAAATAATAGTAGCTCATATTAAATCATAGTAAATAATAGTAGATCATATTAAATCATAGTAAATAATAGTAGATCATATTAAATAATAGTAGCTCATATTAAATCATAGTAGATCCTAGTAGATCCTATTAAATCATAGTAGAGCATAGTAAATAATAGTAGCTCATATTAAATCATAGTAGATCCTAGTAGATCCTATTAAATCATAGTAGATCATAGTAAATAATAGTAGATCATATTAAATCATAGTAGATCATATTAAATCATAGTAAATAATAGTAGATCATATTAAATCAATAGTAGATCATATTAAATCATAGTAAATAATAGTAGATCATATTAAATCATAGATCATATTAAATCATAGTAGATTATAGTAAATAATAGTAGATCATATTAAATCATAGTAGATCCTATTAAATCATAGTAGATCATATTAAATCATAGTAAATAATAGTAGATCATAGTAGATCAATAGTAGATCATATTAAATAATAGTAGATTATAGTAAATAATAGTAGATCATATTAAATCATAGTAGATCATATTAAATCATAGTAAATAATAGTAGATCATAGTAGATCATATTAAATCATAGATCATATTAAATCATAGTAGATCCTATTAAATCATTGTAGATCATATTAAATCATAGTAGATCCTATTAAATCATTGCAGATCGTATTAAATCACAGTAGATCATAGTAAATCATAGTAGATCATATCAAATCATTGTAGATCATAGTAGATCATATTAAATCATTGTATATCATAGTAGATCATAATAAATCATAGTAGATCATAGTAGATCCTATTAAATCATAGTAGATCCTATTAAATCATAGTAGATCCTATTAAATCATAGTAGATAGGACTTAGTAAAGCACTTAGTAAAGGACTTAGTAAAGGACTTAGTAAAGGACTTACTGCCAGAGATTCCATTTGCTACACAGCGAGAGAGCATGTTACAAGGCGAAAGAGAGAGAGGGAGGCGAGAATCACACATCAATCAAACACATGCAGTAGAGTAGAGTATAGCACAGCATAGTATAGTATAGTGCACTGTAGCATAGTGGGTAGTATAGCATGTAGTAGAGTATAGTATCGTGTATAATATAGTATAGTGTTGTGTATAGTATAGCATAGTATGTGGTATAGTATAGTGTGCAGTAGAGTATAGTGCATAGCATGGTGCATAGTATAGTGTATAGTATAGTGCATAGTATAGTGCAGTGTATAGTGTAGTGTATAGTATGGTATGTAGTAGAGTATAGTGATTAGTATAATATATAGTATAGTATAGTATACAGTGTAGCATCGTATATACTATGGTGTATAGTGTGTAGTAGAGTATAGTGCATTGCAGTATAGTACAGTGTATTGTGTATAGTATAGAGTGTAGTATAGCGCAGTGTGTGGTATAGTGTGTAGTAGAGCATAGTGTATAGTATAGTGTGTAGTAGCGTAGAGTATAGTGCATAGTATAGTATAGTGCATAGTATAGTGGAGCATAGTGTATATTATATAGTATAGTGTATAGTGTACAGTATAGTGTATAGTATAGTATATAGTGTATAGTATATAGTGCATAGTGGTTAGTATAGCATGTAGTAGAGTATAGTATCGTGTATAATATAGTATAGTGTTGTGTATAGTATAGCATAGTATGTAGTATAGTATAGTGTGTAGTAGAGTATGGTGTAGTGTATAGTACAGTGCATAGTATAGTGTGTAATAGAGTATAGTATAAGGTATAGTGTATAGTATAGTGTATAGTATAGTATATAGTACATAGTGCATAGTATGGAGTATATTATAGTATGTAGTATACTGTATAGTATAGTGTATATTTTAGGGCGGCAGGGTAGCCTAGTGGTTAGAGCATTGGGCTAGTAACTGAAAGGTTGCACGTTCAAATCCCTGTGCTGACAAGGTACACATCTGTCGTTCTGCCCCTGAACAAGGCAGTTAACCCACTGTTTACGTCATTGGAAATAAGAATTTGTTCTTAACTGACTTGCCTTATTTAAATAAAGTTATAGCATAGATTGTAGTATAGTGTATAGCATATAGTATAGTGTATAGAGTATAGTACAGTGTATAGTGCATAGTCCCCCTACACAAGGACATTAAATACACCTAGAGAAAGAGGGGGAGAGAGGAGTGTGTGATCAGTTTATTGTTTTAAACTACAGTGAGACAGGTGCGTGTTGTCAAGGGGACTTATTGATTCCTTACCTTCTCCTCTGAGTCTCCTGGCTGACAGGTAATCACGCCATCGCCAGGGCACCTGGGAAACGTGTCCTTACAGTTCCTCAGCCACTGGAAATGAAGAAGAGAAAGTGAAAAGGAGGGGAAGAGAGAAAAAAAAGAGAGAGGGGAGGAGTGTTACTTATCAGAGCTTGTTAGACTGGCCAAGGTGCTACAGATAACTCTATGATAACACTACAGTGTCTCCTTATCATAGGGTTATCTGTAGCACCTTGGGTTTTACAGATCAAACTACACACAATACCCCATAATGACATCACAATACCCCATAATGACATCACAATACCCCAGAATGACATCACAATACCCCATAATGACATCACAATACCCCAGAATGACATCACAATACCCCATAATGACATCACAATACCCCAGAATGACATCACAATACCCCATAATGACATCACAATACCCCAGAATGACATCACAATACCCCATAATGACATCACAATACCCCAGAATGACATCACAATACCCCATAATGACATCACAATACCCCAGAATGACATCACAATACCCCATAATGACATCACAATACCCCATAATGACATCACAATACCCCAGAATGACATCACAATACCCCAGAATGACATCACAATACCCCATAATGACATCACAATACCCCAGAATGACATCACAATACCCCATAATGACATCACAATACCCCAGAATGACATCACAATACCCCATAATGACAAAGTAAAAACTGGTGTTAGGACATTTTTTCAAATGTATTCAAAATAAAAAACAGAAATACCTTATTTACGTAAGTATTCAGACCCTTTACTTTGAGACTCGAAATTGAGCTTAGATCTTTCTACCACTTGATTGGAGTACAACTGTGGTAAATTCAACTGATGTGACATGATTTGGAAAGGAACACACCTGTCTATATAAGGTCCCACAGTTGACAGTGCATGTCAGAGCAAAAATCAAGTCATGACATTGAAGGAATTGTCCGTAGAGCTCTGAGACAGGATTGTGTCGAGGCACAGATCTGGGGAAGGGTACCAAAAAATGTCTGCAGCATTGAAGGTCCCCAAAAACACAGTGGCCTCCATCACTCTTAAATGGAAGAAGTTTGGAACAACCAAGACTCTTCCTAGAGCTGTCCGCCAAGGCCAAACTGAGCAATCAGGGGAGAAGGGAGGAGACCAAGAACCCAATGGTCACTCTGACAGAGCTCCAGAGTTCCTCTGTGGAGATGGGAGAACCTTCCAGAAGGACAACCATCTGTGCAGCACTCCAGCAATCAGGCCTAACCCACCTGGACAAGAGGAATACCTATGTGAGAATGCTGTTCATCGACTACAGCTCGGCATTCAACACCATAGTACCCTCCAAGCTCGTCATCAAGCTCGAGACCCCGCCCTGTGCAACTGGGTACTGGACTTCCTGACGGGCCGCCCCCAGGTGGTGAGGGTAGGCAACAACATCTCCTCCCCGCTGATCCTCAACACGGGGGCCCCACAAGGGTGCGTTCTGAGCCCTCTCCTGTACTCCCTGTTCACCCACGACTGCGTGGCCACGCACGCCTCCAACTCAATCATCAAGTTTGCGGACGACACAACAGTGGTAGGCTTGATTACCAACAACGACGAGACGGCCTACAGGGAGGAGGTGAGGGCCCTCGGAGTGTGGTGTCAGGAAAATAACCTCACACTCAACGTCAACAAAACTAAGGAGATGATTGTGGACTTCAGGAAACAGCAGAGGGAACACCCCCCTATCCACATCGATGGAACAGTAGTGGAGAGGGTAGCAAGTTTTAAGTTCCTCGGCATACACATCACAGACAAACTGAATTGGTCCACTCACACTGACAGCGTCGTGAAGAAGGCGCAGCAGCGCCTCTTCAACCTCAGGAGGCTGAAGAAATTCGGCTTGTCACCAATAGCACTCACAAACTTCTACAGATGCACAATCGAGAGCATCCTGGCGGGCTGTATCACCGCCTGGTACGGCAACTGCTCCGCCCTCAACCGTAAGGCTCTCCAGAGGGTAGTGAGGTCTGCACAACGCATCACCGGGGGCAAACTACCTCCCCTCCAGGACACCTACACCACCCGATGTTACAGGAAGGCCATAAAGATCATCAAGGACATCAACCACCCGAACCACTGCCTGTTCACCCCGCTATCATCCAGAAGGCGAAGTCAGTACAAGTGCATCAAAGCTGGGACCGAGAGACTGAAAAACAGCTTCTATCTCAAGGCCATCAGACTGTTAAACAGCCACCACTAACATTGAGTGGCTGCTGCCAACACACTGTCATTGACACTGACCCAACTCCAGCCACTTTAATAATGGGAATTGATGGGAAATGATGTAAATATATCACTAGCCACTTTAAACAATGCTACCTTATATAATGTTACTTACCCTACATTATTCATCTCATATGCATACGTATATACTGTACTCTACATCATCGACTGCATCCTTATGTAATACATGTATCACTAGCCACTTTAACTATGCACTTTGTTTACTTTGTCTACATACTCACCTCATATGTATATACTGTACTCGATACCATCTACTGTATGCTGCTCTGTACCATCACTCATTCATATATCCTTATGTACATATTCTTTATCCCCTTACACTGTGTATAAGACAGTAGTTTTGGAATTGTTAGTTAGATTACTTGTTGGTTATCACTGCATTGTCGGAACTAGAAGCACAAGCATTACGCTACACTCGCATTAACATCTGCTAACCATGTGTATGTGACAAATAACATTTGATTTAATTTGATTTGATTTAGAGTGGCCAGACGGAAGCCACTCCTCAGGAAAAGGCACATGACAGCCTAAAAGGCACCTAAAGGACTCTCCGACTATGAGAAAAAAGATTGTCTGGTCTGATGAAACCAAGATTGAACTCTTTGACCTGAATGCCAAGCGTCACATCTGGAGGAAACCTGACACCATCCCTATGGTGAAGCATGGTGGTGGCAGCATCATGCTGTGGGGATGTTTCTAGTCAGACTGAAAGATGAACGGAGAAAAGTACAGAGAGATCCTTGATGAAAACCTGCTCCAGAGCGCTCAGGACCTCAGACTAGGGCGAAGGTTCACCTTTCAGCGGGACAACAACCCTAAGCACACAGCCAAGACAATGCAGAAGTGGCTTCGGGACAAGTCTCTGAATGTCCTTGAGTGGCCCAGCCAGAACCCGGACTTGAACCTGATCGAACATACCTCTCGAGAGATCTGAAAATAGCTGTGCAGTGACGCTCCCCATCCAACCTGACAGAGCTTGAGAAGATATGCAGAGAAGAATGGGAGAAACTCTGCAAATACAGGTGTGCCAAGCTTGTAGCATCATACTCAAGAAGACTCAAGGCTGTAATTGCTGCACAAGGCACTTCAACAAAGTACTGAGTAAAGGGTCTGAATACTTATGTGAATGTGATAATTCAGTTTTATAATTTTTATAAATTTGCCAAAATATCTAATATTGTTGCTTTGTCATTGTGGGGTATTGTGATGTCATTATGGGGTACTGTGTGTCATTATGGGGTATTGTGATGTCATTATGGAGTATTGTGTGTAGATTGATGAGGGAAAAAAACAATTGAATCAATTTTAGAATAAGGCTGTAACGTGGAAAATGTGGAAAAAGTCAAGGGGTCTGAATACTTTCCGAATGCACTGTATCTACTTCCCCAGAGTCAGATGAACTTGTGGATACCATTTTTATGTCTCTGTGTGTAGTATGAAGGAAGTTACAGGTAGTTTCATGAGCCAATGCTAACTGAGCGTTAGCACAATGACTGGAAGTCTATGGGTATCTACTAGCATTAGCATAAAAATGGTCTCCACAAGTTCATCTGACTCTGGGGAATTAGATAAAGGTCATCATTGCCAGATCAATCAAAGTTGGTATCGTTATGGGTGGTAATGTCTACACAGATCATAGTCGGTATCGTTATGGGTTGTAATGTCTACACAGATCATAGTCGGTATCGTTATGGGTGGTAATGTCTACACAGATCATAGTCGGTATCGTTATGGGTGGTAATGTCTACACAGATCATAGTCGGTATCGTTATGGGTTGTAATGTCTACACAGATCATAGTCGGTATCGTTATGGGTGGTAATGTCTACACAGATCATAGTCGGTATCGTTATGGGTGGTAATGTCTACACAGATCATAGTCGGTATCGTTATGGGTTGTAATGTCTACACAGAATGTCGTTATGGGTGGTAATGTCTACACAGATCATAGTCGGTATCGTTATGGGTGGTAATGTCTACACAGATCATAGTCGGTATCGTTATGGGTGGTAGTGTCTTAACAGCTCAAAGTAAGTATCGGTATTTAGTGTCTTACTGAGACAGCGGCCTCTTCTCTGTTGTTGTAGGTGTCCAGATACTCCTGCAGCTCCAACACACTGAACTTCATCTTCTCTAGTAAACCATAGGAGATGATCTGGAGTGAGGGAACAGAAGAGGAGAAGAGGAGGGGAGTAGTGGAGAAGGATAAGATAGGCAGGAGGAGAGGAGAGCAGAGGAGAAAGAGGGGAGAGAAGGATAGGAGAGGTAGGAGGAGAGGAGACGGATAGGAAAGAGGTGGGAGGAGAGGAGAGGCGAGAGATAGGAGGCAGGAGGAGAGGAGAAAGAGTGGAGAGAAGGAGAGGTGGGAGGAGAGGAGAGGCGGGAGAAGAGGAGAAGGAGAGGGATAGGAAAGGAGAGGAGAGGCGGGAGGAGAGGAGGAGGATAGGATAGGAGAGGAGGAGAGGATAGGAGCGGAGGATAGAGGCGGGAGGAGAGGAGAAGGAGAAAGAGAGGTTTAAGATGCAGGAGGAGAGGAGGAGGAGAAAGAGAGGTGTAAGATGCAGGAGGAGAGGCGGGAGGGAAAGAGTTAAATATATAAGAAGTTGTTCATGTATCAACTAGAGTTCTCACCAGAATTTAGACTTAAATACCAATACCAGGTTTAGTATCAGGATTCTCCATACCGTCACCATACTCAATACCAAAACAATACCATGGCAAAAGAGAAGGCATTAACCAGTCAGAGAACGGCAGTTGATGCAGACAGATACAATTTTGAGTTCAATATTTTTTCAGACAGCCATGTATGCATTAACGAATAAATTATACAATCATACAATTAATTAGACTTTGTTTTGTTTTTAACAATCTAACTACATAACAACATAATGGTAAGCATTTTACAGATAGAGGCGTTGCCGTGCCCTCTTCACAACTGTGTTGGTGTGTGTGGGCCAGGAAAATTCCGTAGTGATGTGGACACTGAGGAACTTGAAGCTCTCGACCCGCTCCACTACAGCCCCTTTGACGTGGTTGTGGGCGTGCCCTAACCCTTAGAGTTATAGTCTATATGGACTTTGTTTTGCGAACAAGAAAAACGGTGTCAACATTTCTACATGCCGTGTAGCATTACTCAAATGTGGGGCTCTAACATGATGCAGCCCAGACTCCCAGTCCAGACTCCCAGCCCAGACTCCCAATCCAGACTCCCAATCCAGACACCCAGCCCAGACTCCCAGTGCAGACTCCCAGTCCAGACTCCCAGCCCAGACTCCCAGCCCAGACTCCAGCGCAGACTCCCAATCCAGACTCCCAGCCAGACTCCCAGCCCAGACTCCCAATCCAGACTCCCAGCCAGACTTCCAGTGGGTAAGTTGAGCAAACATGATGCAGCCCAGACTCCCAGCCCAGACTTCCAGTCCAGACTAGCAGTAGGTAAGTGGAGCTAACATGATGCAGCCCAGACTCCCAGTGGGTAAGTGGAGCTAACATGATGCAGCCCAGACTCCCAGCCCAGACTCCCAGTGGGTAAGTGGAGCTAACATGATGCAGCCCAGACTCCCAGTGGGTAAGTGGAGCAGACAGGGTGCAGCCCAGACTCCCAGCCAGACTCCCAGTGGGTAAGTGGAGCAGACAGGGTGCAGCCCAGACTCCCAGCCAGACTCCCAGTGGGTAAGTGGAGCAGACAGGGTGCAGCCCAGACTCCCAGCCAGACTCCCAGTGGGTAAGTGGAGCAGACAGGGTGCAGCCCAGAATCCCAGACTCCCAGCCAGACTCCCAGTGGGTAAGTGGAGCAGACAGGGTGCAGCCCAGACTCCCAGCCAGACTCCCAGTGGGTAAGTGGAGCAGACAGGGTGCAGCCCAGACTCCCAGCCAGACTCCCAGTGGGTAAGTGGAGCAGACAGGATGCAGCCCAGACTCCCAGCCCATACTCCCAGCCCATACTCCCAGCCCAGACTCCCAGCCCAGACTAGCAGTGGGTAAGTGGAGCTAACATGATGCAGCCCAGACTCCCAGCCAGACTGCCAGTGGGTAAGTGGAGCTAACATGATGCAGCCCAGACTCCCAGCCAGACTGCCAGTGGGTAAGTGGAGCAGACAGGGTGTGTGCTATAATGGGGGTAGGCAGGCTGTGCTGATAAAGGCTTGATCCATGAGACATTTGACAGAAGAACTGAAAGTAACAAATTATAGTACGAGAAAGTACAGACGTTTTGGTATACCTTGCAACACTAGTACCAACTCAAACCTAAAAGTTTGACATTACTTACTGATTACAATCAATGGACATTATTGTTTGATATTTCTATGAAAACACCAAATAAATTGCTATATTTTCAGTCATACAAATGCTATGGTTTGAGTCGAGTCAGCCCTACTCACCGTATCAGCGTCTACGTAGAGCGTGGGGCAGTCGGAACACGTTGTCAACATCTCAGATGACCTCACGAACTTTGACCCGATGCCCCTCAGGCCGTCTCCTAGGTAACCAGCTGCGTCACTGGTCAGGGAACAGAACTTAGTCTGGATGTTCTGAGAAGAGAGAGAGAGAGAGAAAGAGAGAAAGAAAGAGGAGGAGACATTTAATGTTATATAAAACTGTTACACCAATGACTGTTACACCAATGACTGTTACGCTGTTACAATGACTGTTACACCAATGATATCACCCCCAATGACTGTTACACCAATGACTGTTACACCAATGACTGCATAGAACTTTCCAGAGTTTGATCAGTTGATTTATTGATTGACTGACTGACTGATCAATCGACTGATTGATTACCTGGAAGAGCGATGAGAAGACGTGGAAAGTATAGACGGCACAGGATCCGTCTGAGTCGGTTACCAGCTGGTTGATATGGCAACGCCATGCCTCCTCAGCGTCGTCACAAACAGTGGGCTGGAACGCAGCCAAGATGGCGGAGAAGAACGGTGAGGGGGGAGGAGGAAAACCAAGGTCCTCTAGGTCATCCACGTCATCACGGAGACTGTCAACACAGTAAAGGGAGAGACAAGAATTGGACAGGCACACAGTAAGTTAGACATTGATTTAGGACTGATATCCCCACTACTCATTGATATAGGAGTGATACAACAACAACTCATTGATATAGGATTGATAGCTGTCTGCCCAGGTACTGGAACACACACACACACATAGCAACCAGAAACCTATATCAATGAGGAGTGGTTGTATCACTCCTCATTGATATAGGAGTGATAGAACTACTCCTCATTGATATAGGAGTGATACAACCACTACTCATTGATATAGGAGTGATATACAACCACTACTCATTGATATAGGAGTGATACAACCACTACTCATTGATATAGGAGTGATACAACCAATACTCATTGATATAGGAGTGATATAACCACTACTCATTGATATAGGACCTGGGCAGACAGGTTTCTGGTCCTGGTTGCTATGTGTGTGTGTGTTCCAGTACCTGGGCAGACAGCTAGCAGGCTCTATAGGTTTCTGGTCCTGGTTGCTATGTGTGTGTGTGTGTTCCAGTACCTGGGCAGACAGCTAGCAGGGCTCTATAGGTTTCTGGTCCTGGTTGCTATGTGTGTGTGTGTTCCAGTACCTGGGCAGACAGCTAGCAGGGCTCTATAGGTTTCTGGGCCTGGTTGCTATGTGTGTGTGTGTTCCAGTACCTGGGCAGACAGCTAGCAGGGCTCTATAGGTTTCTGGGCCTGGTTGCTATGTGTGTGTGTGTTCCAGTACCTGGGCAGACAGCTAGGGTCTAGAAACCCCAGCGGGGGTCTACAGAGCTCCATGCTGTGTCCATGGTGACCGTGGTGTTCCAGGTCCAGAGTGAAGCTCTCCCCCTCCCAACAGTCAGATCCCAGGGCCTGGGGAAGGTCATTCACACTGAGAGACAGGTCAGATCCCAGGCCCTGGGGAAGGTCATTCACACTGAGAGACAGGTCATCGTCCTGGCCCTGGGGAAGGTCGTTTACACTGAGAGACAGGTCATCGTCCTGCCCCTGGGTGTCTTCATCATCACCACCCTGGAGGAGGAGGAGTGGGGGGGAGAAAGAGAGGTCCAAGGCCTTTGTCTAATTGTGGTTTTGAAGTCTTTACGTGTGTGTGTGTGTGTGTGTGTGTGTGTGTGTGTGTGTGTGTGTGTGTGTGTGTATGTATGTGTGTGTGTGTGTGTGTGTGTGTGTGTGTGTGTGTGTGTGTGTGTGTGTGTGTGTGTGTGTGTGTGTGTGTGTGTGTGTGTGTGTGTGTGTGTGTGTGTGTGTGTGTGTGTGTGTGTGTGTGTGTGTGTGTGTGTGTGTGTGCATGTATATATACTAACCCGTAGTCCTCCCTGCTCGTCGTGTGGAGGTCCCTGGCTGGTACCTGGTGTGGTGGCGTTGAGGGATTGTGGGTCGGCTGACGTGGTGTCGCACGACGTAGAGAGAGAGTCCGTGTGGTTGGTCTCCTCTGACGGAGAGAGATTAGTCTGCAGGGTAAGGCAACATAAGACATCTCATTTTCTGAAACGAACAATGAATCTCAAACCCTGTCCCGAGGACTCCATGTTTCCAAATCCTGGGGTCAGTTTTAAGATTATGGCCGTACTTGGCCGTTTTAGTGATATTCATGTTGTGTAGTTGTGGTGTGTTGAGGTTGTGCTATGTTCATCTCATGGTCAGTACTAACCAGTTGTGAGTGTAGTTGTGGTGTGTTGAGGTTGTGCTATGTTCATCTCATGGTCAGTACTAACCAGTTGTGGTGTGTTGAGGTTGTGCTATGTTCATCTCATGGTCAGTACTAACCAGTTGTGAGTGTAGTTGTGGTGTGTTGAGGTTGTGCTATGTTCATCTCATGGTCAGTACTAACCAGTTGTGGTGTGTTGAGGTTGTGCTATGTTCATCTCATGGTCAGTACTAACCAGTTGTGAGTGTAGTTGTGGTGTGTTGAGGTTGTGCTATGTTCATCTCATGGTCAGTACTAACCAGTTGTGGTGTGTTGAGGTTGTGCTATGTTCATCTCATGGTCAGTACTAACCAGTTGTGAGTGTAGTTGTGGTGTGTTGAGGATGTGCTATGTTCATCTCATGGTCAGTACTAACCAGTTGTGAGTGAGACAGACTCTGACTGGTAGAGGACTCTTCTTCCTCTGATGATTGGTCAGAGTCCTGTGGGTCTTCTTGTCCCAGACTGGGGGTGCTGCCTGAGTGTTGACTCTCCTCTAACAGGTCACCAAGCTCTGTGCTGTCCAGGGAACGCCTCCGTACACCCCAGTTAAAGTTATCCACGCTCTCGCCCTGAAAACACACACACACACACACAACTTAAGCAGTGCTCCTCTGCAAAACTCATATCTGGCATGCATTTGTTCAAAACGGCACACAAATGTCCTCAGACTGAAAAGGATCATTCACAGAAGTTACAGAGTTACTTTGGTGAAAAAAAACACACAAAAAAACATGTCAATGTAATTTTGAAATTCTGGGTGAACTATCACTTTACTTATTCATGGACTGCATGTTTCCTCACAATATTGTTTTGGACTGATACCCGATTGAGCATTGTAACGCATCGACAATGAGCGCGGATGAAGATTTAATCTAAAGTGTATTTTTACAGTTGCTTGGAAACACGTTGACATTTCAATAGGAGGCAAATACTTCGTAAGAAAATCTTTCGTCATTATTTCCATGTCACCAGATTGACTTTCTTAATGTTAACTAGCTCGCTAAGATTGAGGGGAGGCCACCAGATTGACTTTCGATGCAGTTTAACGTTAACTAGCTCGCTAGGATTGAGGGGAGGCCAACGGATTTTTAGCTAGCTGGCGTTAGCATTGCTAGCTATTTTTTTTGACAAACTTTGCTAGCTATTGACAACATTGCCATCTGTCTTAAGTAAATTTGATGACAATGATAATGCTTGGCAAAGTTGTTTCCTTCTAAATATTTGACTACTTTAGCAATTACATTGTATTGGCACTAGTGTAATTTAAACAAAGCATTTATTTAGCCTCTGTCCACAATGACTAGGCTTATCACCACTTTAGGGCACCACTATGGCGCCGCCGATAGAGGACGGCTTGAGAAAGTTCATAACAATGGCACGACGCGACCGCGTTACGGAGGTGCAACCTATGAATATCAGCATCTGTAAGTTACCATAACAACACCACAGCACTGTTATGAGCTCATGCACAGAACGGCTGACTGGATCACCCTAGCAACAGGCATTTAAGTGTGACATCATTAGTGCTGCCTACTGCACACGCTCAGAGCACCACATTCACAGCGTGAGACAGAGCTTACCTGGAGCTCCTAATGCAGCAGAGGGGAGAGAGAGAAATACAGAGTTACAGAGAGAGAGAGAGAGAGAGAGAGAGATGGGGGAAGAGAGAGAGAAGAAGAAAACATTACAGAAACAGCGTGTTAGGGACAGAGAGAGCTAGAGAGAAGACAGACATACACAAAAGAGAAAGGAAGAGAGAAAGGGAGAACACTGTATATACATTTGTAAAAGCAAAGATGTACATGAGTAACGTCAGTGTGGGAGTGGCCTGGTGCTGTCTTTGGTAACAGTCTAAGTGGGTGTGGCCTGTCTCCTTAGTAACCGTATGGGAGGATGTGGCCTGTGTCCATAGTAACTGTCTCACCTCTCCGTCCTCCAGCTCTACATCCAGGAAGTCAAAGTCTCGGAACACTCTGAACTGCTGCTCCGACGCCGTGTCATCCAGCGTATCTTCTCTGGTTCCTCCCTCCTCCGAAGACACGCCGCTCCCCTGAACCTCCATCATCATGTCCAGGTCCCCACAGGACGAGAAGATCACCTGTAGGGACAGGTAAACATGACGACAGGTTTATAACAGTGTCGTAACAGTCTGTAGGGACAGGTAACCATGACATCAGGTTTATAACAGTGTCATAACAGTCTGCACCTCCATCAGCCCCAGACCACCTGTAGGGACAGGTAACCATAACGACAGGTTTATAACAGTCTGCACCTCCATCAGCCCCAGACCACCTGTAGGGACAGGTAACCATGACGACAGGTTTATAACAGTGTCATAACAGTCTGCACCTCCATCAGCTCCAGACCACCTGTAGGGACAGGTAACCATAACGACAGGTTTATAACAGTCTGCACCTCCATCAGCTCCAGACCACCTGTAGGGACAGGTAACCATAACGACAGGTTTATAACAGTCTGCACCTCCATCAGCTCCAGACCACCTGTAGGGACAGGTAACCATGACGACAGGTTTATAACAGTGTCATAACAGTCTGCACCTCCATCAGCTCCAGACCACCTGTAGGGACAGGTAACCATAACGACAGGTTTATAACAGTGTCATAACAGTCTGCACCTCCATCAGCTCCAGACCACCTGTAGGGACAGGTAACCATAACGACAGGTTTATAACAGTGTCATAACAGTCTGCAGCTCCAGACCACCTGTAGGGACAGGTAACCATGACGACAGGTTTATAACAGTGTCATAACAGTTTGCACCTCCATCAGCTCCAGACCACCTGTAGGGACAGGTAACCATAACGACAGGTTTATAACAGTGTCATAACAGTCTGCACCTCCATCAGCTCCAGACCACCTGTAGGGACAGGTAACCATAACGACAGGTTTATAACAGTGTCATAACAGTCTGCAGCTCCAGACCACCTGTAGGGACAGGTAACCATGACGACAGGTTTATAACAGTGTCATAACAGTCTGCATCTCCATCAGCTCCAGACCACCTGTAGGGACAGGTAACCATAACGACAGGTTTATAACAGTGTCATAACAGTCTGCACCTCCATCAGCCCCAGACCACCTGTAGGGACAGGTAACCATGACGACAGGTTTATAACAGTGTCATAACAGTCTGCAGCTCCAGACCACCTGTAGGGACAGGTAAGGAAGAGGCGACAGTGTGTTGACTCACCGAGGGGTTTTTGGTGAGGCCAACCTCTTGTCCACACAGAGACAGAACGTTCACCAGCTTCTCTCTAGTTCTCTTCTGCAGGAGGGAGAGGAGGAGGAGGTGTTATTGAACATTTAACATTTCTATATTATGGATCATCTTCTCCAACTAAACCCTCTATAGCATAGTTACAGTACCACAATGAAACAACCTTCAACAAACCACTTCACAACCAAACAACTGAACACATCTCTCTTGCAACAACAAAAAAATCTCAATGAGACAAACCAACAACAACAACAAAAAACGATGTCTCTCTTTGACCAAATACCGAACAGAAGGAAACAACCGTGTTACCTAACTAACTGACTGACTGGTATGTTACCTGTGAGGACTGAGGTATGTTACCTGAGGTATGTTACCTGTGAGGACTGAGGTATGTTACCTGTGAGGACTGAGGCCTCCTCCAGCTGACAGGCACTAGGACGGTGTTGGAGTTAGAACCAGAGGAGGTGGAGGAGGTGCTACGGGTCACAGCCCTGGCCTTCCCCTCTCTACCCCCTGACCCCTGCAGCTCATCAAACCTCCGCCCGATCACTGGAGTCTAGGAGAGAGAGAGAGTGTGAGAGAGAGAGAGAGAAAATCAAATAGCTATTAATACTATAATATTTTAACACTAACCATCCAATCTTTACTTAGTAACATATCTCTATAAACATGAATACTATAACGACACAACAGATTACTTCAGAGACGGATAGAGAGAGATAGAGAACAAGGAGAGAGAGACAGAGAGAGAGAGAGAGAGAGAGAGAGAGATATGTCAGTCGTTCAAGGTAAGACAGACTATGCGTGTCTGTGTTCGATGGCTCTCCCACCTCTGATATGTCAAAGGTGAAGTCCAGTGTCTTGCCGGGCAGGGCCTTTGCTGATCCGTCCCAGATCCTACTGACCTCCAGGTTAGAGAGGTCACCGTGGGCGTGGCTATAAGCTGGGTGGACCAGACTGGCTGACCGAGACACCACCAGCTTCAGAATGTTTAACGCATCCTTCCAGTGGACCGTCTGATGGACAGAGAGAGAGAGGGTTATACACACACACACACACACACACACACACACACACACACACACACACACACACACACACACAGGCACGCACACGCGCACGCACACACACGCGCGCACACACGCAGCACAAATTTAGGATATTGCAGTATATGGGGCAGGTATTGCAGTATTGGGGCAGTTATTGCAGTATATGGGGTAGATATTATGGGGTATTGGGGCAGTTATTGCAGTATTGGGGCAGGTATTGCAGTTTTGGGGCAGATATATGCAGTATATGGGCTAGATATTGCAGTATTGAGGCAGGTATTGCAGTATTGGGGTAGATATTGCAGTATTGTGGTACAGTAGGTATTGCGGTATTGGGGCAGGTATTGCAGTATATGGGGTATATATTGCAGTATTAGCGAGGATATTGCTGTATTGGGGCAGGTATTGCAGTATATGGGGAACATATTGCAGTATTGTGGTACAGTAGGTATTGCAGTATATGGGGTATATATATATTGCAGTATTAGGGAGGGTATTGCGGTATTGGGGCAGGTATTGCAGTATATGGGGAACATATTGCAGTATTGTGGTACAGTAGGTATTGCAGTATATGGGGTATATATATATTGCAGTATTAGGGAGGGTATTGCGGTATTGGGGCAGGTATTGCAGTATATGGGGAACATATTGCAGTATTGTGGTGCAGTAGGTATTGCAGTATATGGGGTATATATATATTGCAGTATTAGGGAGGGTATTGCGGTATTGGGGCAGGTATTGCAGTATATGGGGAACATATTGCAGTATTGTGGTACAGTAGGTATTGCAGTATATGGGGTATATATATATTGCAGTATTAGGGAGGGTATTGCGGTATTGGGGCAGGTATTGCAGTATATGGGGAACATATTGCAGTATTGTGGTACAGTAGGTATTGCAGTATATGGGGTATATATATATTGCAGTATTAGGGAGGGTATTGCGGTATTGGGGCAGTTATTGAGGTCGCTAGGTAGGTAGAGGACTGACCTGTATTAGGGAGGGTATTGCGGTACAGTAGGTATTGAGGTCGCTAGGTAGGTAGAGGACTGACCTGTATTAGGGAGGGTACAGTAGGTATTGAGGTCGCTAGGTAGGTAGAGGACTGACCTGTACAGCAGGTATTGAGGTCGCTAGGTAGGTAGAGGACTGACCTGTATTAGGGAGGGTATTGAGGTCGCTAGGTAGGTAGAGGACTGACCTGTATTAGGGAGGGTATTGCGGTACAGTAGGTATTGAGGTCGCTAGGTAGGTCGTGGACTGACCTGTACAAACTTCTCGATGGTCTTCAGGACGTCAGCATTGAACTGTCTGACCTGGACAACCGTCATGTCCATGTGGCTCAACAGACAGTAGATGATCTGGAGCAATGACTGTTGCATGCTGGGTAGGCCCTTGTCCAGGAGCTACAGCAGAGAGAGTGGGGGAGGGAGAGGGGGAGAGAGAGATAGATGATAAGCTGTAGACCATACGATTTACCAAGAGAGTTTTCATCTATAGTTTTCATTGCTGTCTATTTACCACCACAAACCGATGCTGGCACTAAGACTGTACTCGACCAGCTAAATAGGGCCATAAGCAAAGCTCATCCTAGTGATGTTAATGCAGGAAAACTGAAATCTGTCTTACCTCATTTCTACCAGCTTGTCACCTGTGCAACTAGAGGCAAAAAAAACTCTAGATCACCTCTACTACAGACACAGAGATGCAGCGATTACTTAAAAATCACACAATGTGATTTTCTGGATTTTTGTTTTAGATTCCGTCTCTCACAGTTGAAGTGTACCTATGATAAAAATTACAGACCTCTACATGCTTTGTAAGTAGGAAAACCTGCAAAATCGGCAGTGTATCAAATTCTTGTTCTCCCACTGTAGCTACTTAGACTATCTGCATTGACAATTTTTGCAATAACTTTTTTTACTCATCAAATACAGTGCCTTGCGAAAGTATTCTGCCCCCTTGAACTTTGCGACCTTTTGCCACATTTCAGAGATTGCATGGCTGTGTGCTTGGAGTGTTTACATATATATACATCGAACGCCTACCCATCGATTCAGTACTGGTACCTGTGTATATAGCCAAGTTATTACCTGATACTTCCTGTATATAGTCATCATTGACTCAGTACTGGTACCCCGTGTATATAGCCAAGTTATTACCTGATACTTCCTGTATATAGTTATCATTGACTCAGTACTGGTACCCCGTGTATATAGCCATGTTATTACCTGGTACTTCCTGTATATAGTTATCATTGACTCAGTACTGGTCGTGTATATGATGTTATTACCTGTACTGGTATCATTGACTCAGTACTGGTACCCCGTGTATATAGCCAAGTTATTACCTGGTACTTCCTGTATATAGTTATCATTGACTCAGTACTGGTACCCCGTGTATATAGCCATGTTATTACCTGATACTTCCTGTATATAGTCATCATTGACTCAGTACTGGTACCCCGTGTATATAGCCATGTTATTACCTGATACTTCCTGTATATAACTTAGTTATCATTGACTCAGTACTGGTACCCCGTGTATATAGCCATGTTATTACCTGGTACTTCCTGTATATAGTTATCATTGACTCAGTACTGGTACCCCGTGTATATAGCCAAGTTATTACCTGGTACTTCCTGTATATAGTTATCATTGACTCAGTACTGGTACCCCGTGTATATAGCCATGTTATTACCTGATACTTCCTGTATATAGTTATCATTGACTCAGTACTGGTACCCACTGTGTATACAGCCATGTTATTACCTGGTACTTCCTGTATATAGTTATCATTGACTCAGTACTGGTACCCACTGTGTATACAGCCATGTTATCATTAATCATTGTGTATTTATTGTTACATGTTATTACTTTTCTATTATTTCTGTATTTTATTTTATTTTCTTTCTCTCTGCATTGTTGGGAAAGGCCCTGAGTCAGCATTTCCCTGTTAGTCTACACCTGTTGTTTATGACCAGCCAGGGAGCATTTCCCTGTTAGTCTACACCTGTTGTTTATGACCAGCCAGGGAGCATTTCCCTGTTAGTCTACACCTGTTGTTTATGACCAGCCAGGGAGCATTTCCCTGTTAGTCTACACCTGTTGTTTATGACCAGCCAGGGAGCATTTCCCTGTTAGTCTACACCTGTTGTTTATGACCAGCCAGGGAGCATTTCCCTGTTAGTCTACACCTGTTGTTTATGACCAGCCAGGAGCATTTCCCTGTTGACCAGCCAGGGAGTCCTGTTAGTCTACACCTGTTGTTTATGACCAGCCAGGGAGCATTTCCCTGTTAGTCTACACCTGTTGTTTATGACCAGCCAGGGAGCATTTCCCTGTTAGTCTACACCTGTTGTTTATGACCAGCCAGGGAGCATTTCCCTGTTAGTCTACACCTGTTGTTTATGACCAGCCAGGGAGCATTTCACTGTTAGTCTACACCTGTTAGTCTACACCTGTTGTTTATGACCAGCCAGGGAGCATTTCCCTGTTAGTCTACACCTGTTGTTTATGACCAGCCAGGGAGCATTTCCCTGTTAGTCTACACCTGTTGTTTACGAAGCATGTGACAAATACAATTAAAAACAATTAGATTTTGATTTGATATGGGTCATTTATTCCGTTAAAAAAAAAGTAGATTATTTGTAGGACCTCAGACTGATAAAGGTATTTGTAACACTGGGTGGAAATGTGCATATTGGTGAATTTAAAGCCTTTTCCATGTAGTCACATAGGTGGCCATGTTGAGTGTGATGCTCACCTCAGCCATGTAGGTGATCATGTTGAGTGTGATGCTCACCTCAGCCATGTAGGTAGCCATGTTGAGTGTGAGGCTCACCTCAGTCATGTAGGTGGCCATGTTGTGTGTGAGGCTCACCTCAGTCATGTAGGTGGCCATGTTGAGTGTGAGGCTCACCTCAGCCATGTAGGTGGCCATGTTGAGTGTGATGCTCACCTCAGTCATGTAGGTAGCCATGTTGAGTGTGAGGCTCACCTCAGCCATGTAGGTGGCCATGTTGAGTGTGAGGCTCACCTCAGCCACATAGGTGGCCATGCTGAGTGTGAGGCTCACCTCAGTCATGTAGGTGGCCATGTTGAGTGTGATGCTCACCTCAGCCATGTAGGTGGCCATGTTGAGTGTGATGCTCACCTCAGTCATGTAGGTGGCCATGTTGAGTGTGATGTTCACCTCAGCCATGTAGGTGGCCATGTTGAGTGTGATGCTCACCTCAGGTATGTAGGTGGCCATGTTGAGTGTGATGCTCACCTCAGCCATGTAGGTGGCCATGTTGAGTGTGATGCTCACCTCAGCCATGTAGATGGCCATGTTGAGTGTGAGGCTCACCTCAGCCACATAGGTGGCCATGTTGAGTGTGATGCTCACCTCAGCCACGTAGGTGGCCATGTTGAGTGTGATGCTCACCTCAGCCATGTAGGTAGCCATGTTGAGTGTGATGCTCACCTCAGCCATGTAGGTGACCATGTTGAGCGTGATGTCAGCGAAGGCCTCGTGGAGATAGCGACACACGACGCTGACCCAGGAGAAGGGGTCCCGCGTGTACGACCTGTTCTTATACAGGGTCATCACATGGGCCAGGTGAGACAGCTTGGTGTTCTTCTCCTCCAGACATACCTGGAGGGAGGGGGAGAGAAACAGGAAGCTACGGAACTGATGGAGGAGATGTAACTCTGTGGTAAACAACAGAGAAGCTGGACGGTCCAGTGGACAACGATCTAAGACAATGAAACAGACTCTTTAACTGCAACAGGAATAACACTATAAACCTAAGACCATTTGTTTTACCTGTGCGATCCTCTCAGCGCTCTCCTTGCAGAACTGAGTGGGGTGGCCAAAGTGTTGCACCAGATGAGGCAAGAGACACAGCACATTCAGGGGAAAACCTAGAGAGAGAGAGAGAGAGAGGAATGAAGAGAAAGATAGGAGAGAGAGAGTGGTAGAGAAAGAGAGAGAGCGAGGGATGAAGAGAAAGATAGGAGAGAGAGAGAGTGGTATAGAAAGAGAAAGAAATTCAATTAACTTTTACTTCCTGGGAGGGAATTTCATGTGTGGTGATGAATGGTACACACAAGACACATAACAACACATGACACATGTAGGCTACAGTATTAAGGGTTAGAAGTGTTCTATGCAAACCCAAGGTATATACACATATATACAAACACATCCCAAGGTATTTAAACCAACATACAAACACATCCCAAGATATATAAACCAACAAACAAACACATCCCAAGATATATAAACCAACATACAAACAAATCCCAAGGTATATACACATATATACAAACACAAATTCAAACTTCAAGAGCTCATGAGTTTGATGGATGTTGGGCACAAAACCAGAAGCTGTTCTCTTAGATTTGAATAGGAGAGCTCTATATCTGCCCACGGGGGGTAGGGGGTTATACTGGTCTATACCTGGAGGGTAGGGGGTAATACTGGTCTATACCTGGAGGGTAGGGGGTTATACTGGTCTATACCTGGAGGGTAGGGGTTATACTGGTCTATACCTGGAGGGTAGAGGGTTATACTGGTCTATACCTGGAGGGTAGAGGGTTATACTGGTCTATACCTGGAGGGTAGGGGGCTATACTGGTCTATACCTGGAGGGTAGAGGGTTATACTGGTCTATACCTGGAGGGTAGAGGGTTATACTGGTCTATACCTGGAGGGTCTATACCTGGAGAGGGGGGTTATACTGGTCTATACCTGGAGGGTAGAGGGTTATACTGGTCTATACCTGGAGGGTAGAGGGTTATACTGGTCTATACCTGGAGGGTAGGGGGTCTATACCTGGATAGGGGGCTATACTGGTCTATACCTGGAGGGTAGAGGGTTATACTGGTCTATACCTGGAGGGTAGGGGGCTATACTGGTCTATACCTGGAGGGTAGGGGGCTATACTGGTCTATACCTGGAGGGTAGAGGGTTATACTGGTCTATATCTGAGGGTAGAGGGTTATACTGGTCTATACCAGCAGGGTAGAGGGTTATACTGGTCTATACCTGGAGGGTAGGGGGCTATACTGGTCTATACCTGGAGGGTAGGGGGTTATACTGGTCTATACCTGGAGGGTAGGGGGCTATACTGGTCTATACCTGGAGGGTAGGGGGCTATACTGGTCATTCAGTGTGTGTAGGGGCTATACTGGTCATTCAGTGTGTGTAGGGGCTATACTGGTCATTCAGTGTGTGTATGGGGCTATACTGGTCATTCAGTATGTGTAGGGGGCTATACTGGTCATTCAGTGTGTGTAGGGGCTATACTGGTCATTCAGTGTGTGTAGGGGGCTATACTGGTCATTCAGTGTGTGTAGGGGCTATACTGGTCTATACCTGGAGGGTAGGGGCTATAGTGGTCATTCAGTGTGTGTAGGGGCTATACTGGTCTATACCTGGAGGGTAGGGGCTATACTGGTCATTCAGTGTGTGTAGGGGCTATACTGGTCATTCAGTGTGTGTAGGGGCTATACTGGTCATTCAGTGTGTGTAGGGGCTATACTGGTCATTCAGTGTGTGTAGGGGCTATACTGGTCATTCAGTGTGTGTAGGGGCTATACTGGTCATTCAATGTGTGTAGGGGCTATACTGGTCATTCAGTGTGTGTAGGGGGCTATACTGGTCATTCAGTGTGTGTATGGGGCTATACTGGTCATTCAGTGTGTGTAGGGGGCTATACTGGTCATTCAGTGTGTGTAGGGGGCTATACTGGTCATTCAGTGTGTGTAGGGGGCTATACTGGTCATTCAGTGTGTGTAGGGGGCTATACTGGTCATTCAGTGTGTGTAGGGGGCTATACTGGTCATTCAGTGTGTGTAGGGTGCTATACTGGTCATTCAGTGTGTGTAGGGGGCTATACTGGTCATTCAGTGTGTGTAGGGGGCTATACTGGTCATTCAGTGTGTGTTATGTCAGATGCAATTGGTTCCCTCTTCTTCCTCCCTTGTTTTTGTAAATGTCACCGAGGGTAAATGTCAAAGTGTCCAGCTGTACATCCTACATGTATCTCTCTACATCTTTTACCCAATGGGATTGTTTCGTTATGGTCTATTCCTTGATTAATCAATAGATTGATTGATTGATTGACAGACTGACTACTCAATACGTACCTATAGCCTGTGATGTGTCGACTACAGGGACTCGTGAGACAGGTGTGAGCTGACAGAAGAGTTGCAGGGTGAGGTCAGAGGTCGTCTGGGAGGTGAAGCCCTTTAACAACAGCTGTTGTAGTCCAGAAAAACCACTCCATCTCAGCTGGGCCTGCAGCTTCTCCAAACGCTCACGGTTCTCCGCCCGGTCCAGGGGCACCTGGGAAATGGAGTTCCGGTTTAACTTTAGAGTTCTCTACGTATGTACAGGGTACATTCTTATCACATGTATTATCAACCTTTGGCAGTAACTTGTGGATGAAGCCATTGCATTATCATTACATTTCTATTACAAAACCCATAGCATCTTAGACAGCAGCTTGTTTACAGGTGTAGTGAAATATGACACTCAAATGTACAGTTTGATTTACCAATTATCATGTATTATGTCATGTTTAAACAACCCACCTTAGACAGTAGCTTGTAGACCATGTTTAAACGACCCACCTTAGACAGTAGCTTGTAGACCATGTTTACACGACCCACCTTAGACAGTAGCTTGTAGACCATGTTTACACGACCCACCTTAGACAGTAGCTTGTGGACCATGTTTACACGACCCACCTTGGACAGTAGCTTGTGGACCATGTTTACACAACCCACCTTAGACAGTAGCTTGTGGACCATGTTTAAACGACCCACCTTAGACAGCAGCTTGTGGACCATGTTTACACGACCCACCTTAGACAGTAGCTTGTGGACCATGTTTAAACGACCCACCTTAGACAGTAGCTTGTGGACCATGTTTACACGACCCACCTTAGACAGTAGCTTGTGTACCATGTTTACACGACCCACCTTAGACAGTAGCTTGTGTACCATGTTTACACGACCCACCTTAGACAGCAGCTTGTGGACCATGTTTACACGACCCACCTTAGACAGTAGCTTGTGTACCATGTTTACACAACCCACCTTAGACAGTAGCTTGTGTACCATGTTTAAACGACCCACCTTAGACAGTAGCTTGTGTACCATGTTTACACGACCCACCTTAGACAGTAGCTTGTGTACCATGTTTACACGACCCACCTTAGACAGCAGCTTGTGTACCAGCCTTAGGGACATCTGATACTCAAACTCAAAATCTGACTCCATGAGTGACACCGCCACCCAGAACACCGTAGCCAATAGGGACGAAGGATGGGACACGTGGGCAGGATCAGACAGCACGCTAGGATCAATTCGATTAGTCGACGCCGAGGAGGCGTGTATACTCCGTCCGGGCCGGCCCAGGCCGTGATTGGTGCAGGCCTGGATGCGGTCAAGGGTAGCGCTGCGAGGCGGATCGTGTGATTGGTTGCCGCTCTCACCAAACTTTTTGGGTACAGAATAGGACCGCTGGTGTCGGCTGCGTTCGGCTGAGAGGCCGCTAAGCCCCACCCCCGGCAGGTTGAGCTGGCCAGTGCTCTTCCTGTTAAACTGCTTCTCAAGCTTCTCATTGGTCAAGAAGTCTGGGGAGGAGGTCCTACAGAGGGGTTAGAAAGAACAAAGCTAGAGTGAATAGTTGACCATACTGTTAACTAAACCAACTGTCTCAGTAGGCTCTTTCCTATGCTGATTCAGATGACTTGTTGAAGGCAAAAGACTGTAACATAAAGACTGTAACATAAAGACTGTAACATAAAGACTAACATAAAGACTAACATAAAGACTGTAACATAAAGACTAACATAAAGACTATCATAAAGACTAACATAAAGCGTGTAACATAAAGACTAACATAAAGACTAACATAAAGACTAACATAAAGACTAACATAAAGACTAACATAAAGACTGTAACATAAAGACTGTAACAAAGAGTGTAATATTAAGACTAACATAAAGACTGTAACATAAAGACTGTAACAAAGAGTGTAATATTAAGACTAACATAAAGACTGTAACATAAAGACTGTAACAAAGAGTGTAATATTAAGACTAACATAAAGACTGTAACATAAAGACTGTAACATAAAGAGTGTAATATTAAGACTAACATAAAGACTAACATAAAGACGGTAACATAAAGACTGTAACATAAAGACTAACATAAAGAGTGTAATATTAAGACTAACATAAAGACTGTAACAAAGAGTGTAATATTAAGACTAACATAAAGACTGTAACAAAGAGTGTAATATTAAGACTAACATAAAGACTAACATAAAGACTGTAACATAAAGACTGTAACAAAGAGTGTAATATTAAGACTAACATAAAGACTGTAACATAAAGACTGTAACAAAGAGTGTAACATAAAGACTAACATAAAGACTGTAACATAAAGACTGTAACAAAGACTGTAACATAAAGACTGTAACATAAAGACTAACATAAAGACTAACATAAAGACTGTAACATAAAGACTGTAACATAAAGACTGTAACATAAAGACTGTAACATAAAGACTAACATAAAGAGTGTAATATTAAGACTAACATAAAGAGTGTAACATAAAGACTAACATAAAGACTAACATAAAGACTGTAACATAAAGACTAACATAAAGACTAACATAAAGACTAACATAAAGAGTGTAATATTAAGACTGTAACATAAAGACTGTAACATAAAGACTAACATAAAGACTAACATAAAGACTAACATAAAGACTGTAACATAAAGACTAACATAAAGACTAACATAAAGACTAATATAAAGACTGTAACATAAAGACTAACATAAAGACTAATATTAAGACTAACATAAAGACTAACATAAAGACTAACATAAAGACTAATATTAAGACTAACATAAAGACTAACATAAAGACTAATATTAAGACTAACATAAAGACTAACATAAAGACTAATATTAAGACTAATATTAAGACTAACATAAAGACTAATATTAAGACTAATATTAAGACTAACATAAAGACTAATATTAAGACTAATATTAAGACTAACATAAAGACTAACATAAAGACTAATATTAAGACTAATATTAAGACTAACATAAAGACTAATATTAAGACTAATATTAAGACTAACATAAAGACTAATATTAAGACTAATATTAAGACTAACATAAAGACTAACATAAAGACTAATATTAAGACTAACATAAAGACTAACATAAAGACTAATATTAAGACTAATATTAAGACTAACATAAAGACTAACATAAAGACTAACATAAAGACTAATATTAAGACTAACATAAAGACTAACATAAAGACTAACATAAAGACTGTAACATAAAGACTAACATAAAGAGTGTAATATTAAGACTGTAACATAAAGACTGTAACATAAAGACTAACATAAAGACTGTAACATAAAGACTGTAACATAAAGACTGTAACATAACGACTAACATAAAGACTAACATAAAGACTAACAAAGACTAACATCAAGACTGACATAAAGACTGTAACATAAAGACTAACATAAAGACTGTAAAATAAAGACTGTAACATCAAGACTGACATAAAGACTGTAACATAAAGACTGTAACATAAAGATAAAGACTACCATAAAGACTGTACCATAAAGACTGTAACATAAATACTGTAACATAAAGACTAACATAAAGACTGTAACATAAAGACTGTAACATAAAGACTAACATAAAGACTAACATAAAGACTGTAACATAAAGACTGTAACATAAAGATTGACATAAAGACTGTAACATAAAGACTGTAACATAAAGACTAACAAAGACTGTAACATAAAGACTGACATACAGACTGTAACATAAAGACTGTAACATAAAGACTAACATAAAGACTGTAACATAAAGACTGTAACATCAAGACTGTAACATAAAGACTGTAACATAAAGATTGACATAAAGACTGTAACATAAAGACTGTAACATAAAGACTAACAAAGACTGTAACATAAAGACTGTAACATAAAGACTGTAACATAAAGACTAACATAAAGACTGTAACATAAAGACTGTAACATCAAGACTGTAACATAAAGACTGTAACATAAAGACTGTAACATAAAGTCAAGACATCTGCATAACAGATGAAAGTGTAGACAGGTGAAATAGAACTCCTACCTGGTCAGAGCAGCCATCAGATCACTGTTCTTCAGACACTCAGCCAGGTTCACCACCACAGATTCTAGAGTCAGCAACACCTCCATCACATAGCCCTGGAACACAGACATTAATGCTACCTCCATCACATAGCCCTGGAACACAGACATTAATGCTACCTCCATCACATAGCCCTGGAACACAGACATTACTGTTACCTCCATCACATAGCCCTGGAACACAGACATTACTGTTACCTCCATCACGTAGCCCTGGAACACAGACATTACTGTTACCTCCATCACATAGCCCTGGAACACAGACATTACTGTTACCTCCATCACATAGCCCTGGAACACAGACATTACTGTTACCTCCATCACATAGCCCTGGAACACAGACATTACTGTTACCTCCATCACATAGCCCTGGAACACAGACATTACTGTTTTCACACTGCTTCTACTCACTGTTTATTATCTATGCATAGTCACTTTACAAATTACCTCGACTAATATGTACCCTTGCACATTGACTCGGTACCTGTACCCCCTGTATATAGTCTACACATTGACTCTGTACCGGTACCCCCTGTATATAGTCTACACATTGACTCTGTACCAGTACCCCCTGTATATAGCCTCCACATTGACTCTGTACCGGTACCCCCTGTATATAGCCTCCACATTGACTCTGTACCAGTACCCTCTGTATATAGCCTCCACATTGACTCTGTACCAGTACCCCCTGTATTTAGCCTCCACATTGTCTCTGTACCGCTACCCCCCTGTATATAGCCTCCACATTGACTCAGTACAGGTACCCCCTGTATATAGCCTCCACATTGTCTCAGTACAGGTACCCCCTGTATATAGCCTCCACATTGTCTCAGTACCGGTACCCCCTGTATATAGCCTCCACATTGACTCAGTACAGGTACCCCCTGTATATAGCCTCCACATTGTCTCAGTACCGGTACCCCCTGTATATAGCCTCCACATTGACTCAGTACAGGTACCCCCTGTATATAGCCTCCACATTGTCTCAGTACCGGTACCCCCTGTATATAGCCTCCACATTGACTCAGTACAGGTGCCCCCTGTTTATAGCCTCCACATTGACTCAGTACAGGTACCCCCTGTATATAGCCTCCACATTGACTCCGTACCGGTACCCCCTGTATATATCCTCCACATTGACTCAGTACAGGTACCCCCTGTTTATAGCCTCCACATTGACTCAGTACCGGTACCCCCTGTATATAGCCTCCACAGTACAGGTACTATTTCTTGAACTGCATTGTTGGTTAAGGGCTTGTAAGTAAGCATTTCACGATAAGGTCTACCAACACCTGTTGTATTTAGCGCATGTGACAAATACCATTTGATTTGTTACCTCGATCACATGGCCCTGGAGCACACACACACACACACACACACACACACACACACACAAACACTAACGTTAGGTACAAACACACACTGATACACGTACCTGCACCTCGTCCCCGTGCTCTCCCACCACCTCCACCAATCGTGAGAGCAGGTCGGATACAGCGTGAGCGTTGATTGGCTGTTTGAGAGCTCTGAATATCTGGAAGCTCCGCCCAGCGTAGTGACGAGACGAGCTGCACAGAGCGGTCTGCAACGCTACATCACTCAACTGCTGTTCAAGGTGGAAATCTGACCAATAGAAAAAAATAATTAGAAAAGATGTCATGATTCTCCAGATACTCCAGGAACTTGTAAATAACTCAATTTCCTGGGCCCAGATTCACAAAACACTTTCTTAATAAAAATAAAATAAGAAGTCCATAAGATAGTTCGTAAGCACAATTCCTCAACAATATTTTAAGATTTAATACTTCTCTTACGAACTCCTCAAATATCTTCATACAAATCTTCTTAAAATGTGTGTTGCTAGGCAACCGGTTTAGCTAGCTATCTAGCTAACAACGGTAATCATGTTAGCATATTTCCTACTGAGATTACTGTTCTTCAACATGTTCTTTGGTTTAATATAATCAATACTAAAACTTTCAGATGAAGTTTGTGAGTAAATTAAACAGGTTCAATTGCTTTCATGAGATTTTCTCTCACTGCCCAGAGTTTAAGACGAGGGTTTAGCTATCTTGGAATTCAGAACAAATCCAATAACTTTATTTAAGAATCAAATTTCTTCTTAACTTTTTGATTAAGGAGAAACATAAGAAATAGCGCAAGAACATTTCCAATAACCTTTTTGAAGAATAGCAACTTTGTTTAACTTTCTTCTTAAGTCTATATTGCTTCTTAAGAAGGTTTTGTGAATCTGGGCACAGGTCTCTTGTATGACAACATATCAATAAATTAAATGTATTTATAAAGCCCTTCTTACATCAGCTGATATTATAAAGTACTATACAGAAACCCAACCTAAAACCCCCAAACAACAAGCAATGCAGGTGTAGAAGCACGGTGGCTAGGAAAAACTCCCTAGAAAGGCCAGAACGTAGGAAGAAACCTAGAGAGGAACCAGGCTATTAGCTCCTTAAGAGGTGATGTGGCTTCAGGAACAACAAAAGTGCTTCAAATGAGTGATAAAACAAGTATTAGAATCACCTTTATTCACCAACTACATTAACACTCTGAATGTTACTTGGTGAAATGGTGCAGCTAGTGACAGACAACATTTAGAGACATCACACAATAAAATGCTTAAAAATATATATTTTTAAATCAAAAAGATGGTTTAAGTTATTAATAATAAAGTTATCTGCTGGTGTGTTACCTGACTTGGACTCCTTGAAGACAGAGATGACGTGTCGGAGGAAGTTGGACAGCTGGTCAGAGCTCTTACAGTTGGGGTTCTTAGGAGTGATGTCTTCGTGGACCCACAGCGGGCCAAACGCTCTGAGTATGGAGAGAACAGTACTCCAGGCACTGTGTACCCACCACCATCACACCACCACACACAGGTTACACACACAAACACACACATGCACTTACAGACACACTGCACACAGGCGACAACCACTGCCCCATATGCACACACTCTCACAGATACACAAATGGGCCGCCCCCAGGTGGTACGGGTAGGTAACAACACATCTGAGCCTCAAAACAGGGGCCCCTAAGGGGTGCGTGCTCAGTCCCTCCTGTACTCCCTGTTCACTCACGACTGCACGGCCAGGCACGACTCCAACACCATCATTAAATTTGCCGATGACACAAATGTGGTAGGACTGATCACCGACAACAATGAGACGAGACAGCCTATAGGGAGGAGGTCAGAGACCTGGCAGTGTGGTGCCAGGACAACAACCTCTCCCTAAACATGATCAAGACTAAGGAGATGATTGTGGACTACAGGAAAAAGAGGACCGAGCACGTAGTGGAGCAGATTGATAGCTCCAAGTTCCTTGGTGTCCACATCACCAACAAACTAACATGGTCCAAGAACACCAAGACAGTTGTGAAGCGGGCAAGACAAAACCTATTCCCCCTCAGGAGATTGAAAAGATTTGGTATGGGTCCTCAGATCCCCAAAAGATTTTACAGCTGCACCATCGAGAGCATCCTGACTGGTTGCATCACTGCCTGGTGTGGCAACTGCTCGGCCTCCGACCGCAAGGCACTGCAGAGGGTAGTGCGAACGGCCCAGTACATCACTGGGGCCAAGCTTCCTTCCATCCAGGACCTCGGTACCGGAGCGCCAAGTCCAGGTCCAAGAGGCTTCTAAACAACTTCTACCCCCAAAGCCATAACACTCCTGAACATCTAGTCAAACGGCTGCCCGGAATATGGCTTGTATGGCTTGCCTCACAAGGAGCCCGCCTGTTACGCGAATGCAGTAAGAAGCCAAGGTAAGTTGCTAACTAGCATTAAACTTAATCAATCATAATCACTAGTTATAACTACACATGGTTGATGATATTACTAGTTTATCTAGCGTGTCCTGAGTTGCATATAATCGATGCAGTGCGCATTTGCGAAAAAGGACTGTCGTTGCTCCAACGTGTACCTAACCATAAACACCAATGCCTTTCTTAAAATCAATACACAGAAGTATATATTTTTAAACCTGCATATTTAGCTAAAATAAATCCTGATGGATGCCACCCGTTAGATAAAATACGGAACGGTTCCGTATTTCATTGAAAGAATAAACGTCTTGTTTTCGAGATGAGTTTCCGGAATGGACCATATTAATGTGTTTCTGTGTGTTATTATGTTATAATTAAGTCTATGATTTGATAGAGCAGTCTGACTGAGCGATGGTAGGCACCACCAGGCTTGTAAGCATTCATTCAAACAGCACTTTCGTGCATTTTGCCAGCAGCTCTTCGCAAGCACAGCGCTGTTTATGACTATTTTAAGCCTATCAACTCACGAGATTAGGCTGGTGTAACCGATGTGAAATGGCTAGCTAGTTAGCTAGGTGCGCGCTAATTGCGTTTCAAATGTCACTCGCTCAGACTTGGAGTAGTTGTTCCCCTTGCTCTGCATGGGTAACGCTGCTTTGAGGGTGGCTGTTGTCGTTGTGTTCCTGATTCGAGCCCAGGGAGGAGCGAGGAGAGGGACGGAAGCTATACTGTTACAGTGGCAATACTAAAGTGCCTATAAGAACATCTAATAGTCAAAGGTTAATGAAATACAAATCGTATAGAGAGAAATAGTCCTATAATTCCTATAATAACTACAACCTAAAACTTCTTACCTGGGAATATTGAAGACTCATGTTAAAAGGAACCACCAGCTTTCATATGTTCTCATGTTCTGAGCAAGGAACTTAAACTTTAGCTTTCTTACATGGCACATATTGCACTTTTACTTTCTTCTCCAACACTTTGTTTTTGCAATATTTAAACCAAATTGAACATGTTTCATTATTTATTTGAGGCTAAATTGATTTTATTGATGTATTATATTAAGTTAAATAAGTGTTCATTCAGTAGTGTTGTAATTGTCATTATTACAAATACATTTTTAAAATCATCCGATTAATCGGTATCGGCTTTTTTTGTCCTCCAATAATTGGTATGTTGAAAAATCATAATCGGTCGACCTCTACCTTGAAAATATTGTTAATTTTTACTGCTGCTCTTTAATTACTTTATCTCTTATTCTTATCCATATTTTTTGAAACGGCACTGTTGAGGGGCTCGTAATTAAGCATTTCACTGTAGGGTCTACTACACCTGTTGTATTCCGCATGTGACTAATAAAATTAGATTTGACTTGAAATGTCGGCATTGTTTCAGTCTTAAGTGTTTGTGATTGTGTGTGTGTGTGAGGATGTCTCTCTCTCTCATTATGTGTGTGTGAGCATGCATGCCTGCGTCTGTGTGTACCTGGTAGTTAGGAACTCTATCAGTTTGTTGGTCTTGTTGTCTGCCTCACTGGCCGTGTCCTCTAGGTCCTCCAGGTCGTCGGGGGTTACCATGGGCAGGTTACCCACACTGCCCCCCGTGCTGCCGCCGCCAAGACTGGCAGAAGAAGAGTTGGAGGAGGAGCTCATGCCAGAGTCAGCCACCGGGGACGCCTGCCACTCCCGCAGGAAGTCGGGACCACCTGACAGGAAACAGGAAGTGAACAGCAGAGATGAACAGGTGTACCGGCAAAACTGGTTAGTGTTTAAATACGATCCTTGCTGATGATTCTGAACAGAACGGACAGGGTTGTTACTACATGGTCATGCTGAAATACTGCGTTCTCTAACCACAAATGTCTTTGTTGACGCCTCTAGTGTGTGTGTGTGTGTGTGTGTGTGTGTGTCTGTGTGTGTGTGTGTGTGTTACCTGAGTACTGGTACTCTGGCTGATAGCTGGATTTGATGGTGAGTGTTTTGTTGTCACTGATCTCTCTGGTGAGCAGCAGCACAGAGGCTATCACCTGGAAATGGTTTTACAGACAATAAATAACTTCTCACACACAGACACACACACACACACAGACACACACACTATGAATCTAAAACACACAACCACCCACACACACACACACACTATGAATCTAAAACACACAACCACCCACACACACACACACACTATGAATCTAAAACACACAACCACCCACACACACACACACACTATGAATCTAAAACACACAACCACACCCACACACACACACACACTATGAATCTAAAACACACAACCACACACACACACACACACGCTATGAATCTAAAACACACAACCACCCACACACACGCTATGAATCTAAAACACACAACCACCCACACACACACACACACTATGAATCTAAAACACACAACCACCACACACACACACTATGAATCTAAAACACACAACCACACCACCACACACACACACACTATGAATCTAAAACACACAACCACCCCACACACACACACTATGAATCTAAAACACACAACCACAACCACCCACACACACACACACACTATGAATCTAAAACACACAACCACACACACACACTATGAATCACACACACACTATGAATCTAAAACACACAACCACCCACACACACACACACACACTATGAATCTAAAACACACAACCACCCACACACACACACACACTATGAATCTAAAACACACAACCACCCACACACACACACACACTATGAATCTAAAACACACAACCACCCACACACACACACACACTATGAATCTAAAACACACAATCTAAAACCACAACCCACACACACACACACACTATGAATCTAAAACACACAACCACCACACACACACACACACTATGAATCTAAAACACACAACCACCCACACACACACACGCTATGAATCTAAAACACACAACCACCCACACACACACACACACTATGAATCTAAAACACACAAAACACACACACACTATGAATCTAAACACACACCACCCACACACACGCTATGAATCTAAAACACACACACACACGCTATGAATCTAAAACACACACAACCACCCACACACACACGCTATGAATCTAAAACACACAACCACCCACACACACACACTATGAATCTAAAACACACAACCACCCACACACACACACACACTATGAATCTAAAACACACAACCACCCACACACACACACACACTATGAATCTAAAACACACAACCACCCATGAATCACACACACACACACACACTATGAATCTAAAACACACAACCACCCACACACACACACACTATGAATCTAAAACACACAACCACCCACACACACACACACACACTATGAATCTAAAACACACAACCACCCACACACACACACACACACTATGAATCTAAAACACACAACCACCCACACACACACACACACTATGAATCTAAAACACACATGAATCCACACCCACACACACACACACACTATGAATCTAAAACACACAACCACCCACACACACACACACACTATGAATCTAAAACACACAACCACCCACACACACACACACTATGAATCTAAAACACACAACCACCCACACACACACACACACTATGAATCTAAAACACACAACCACACTGAATCTAAAACACACACACACACACTATGAATCTAAAACACACAACCACCACACACACACACACACACTATGAATCTAAAACACACAACCACCCACACACACACACACTATGAATCTAAAACACACAACCACACACACACACACACACACACACACTATGAATCTAAAACACACAACCACCCCCACACACACACACACACTATGAATCTAAAACACACTAAAACACACAACCCACACACACACACACACTATGAATCTAAAACACACAAAACACACAACCACTATGAATCTAAAACACACAACACACACACACACACTATGAATCTAAAACACACAACCACCCACACACACACACACACTATGAATCTAAAACACACAACCACCCACACACACACACACACTATGAATCTAAAACACACACCCACCACACCACACACTATGAATCTAAAACACACAACCACCACACACACACACACACTATGAATCTAAAACACACAACCACCCACACACACGCTATGAATCTAAAACACACAACCACCCACACACACACACACACACACTATGAACACAACCAAACACACACAAACACACACACACACGCTATGAATCTAAAACACACAACCACCCACACACACACACACGCTATGAATCTAAAACACACAACCACACACACACACACGCTATGAATCTAAAACACACAACCACCCACACACACACACGCTATGAATCTAAAACACACAACCACCCACACACACACACACACTATGAATCTAAAACACACAACCACCCACACACACACACACGCTATGAATCTAAAACACACAACCACCCACACACACACACACTATGAATCTAAAACACACAACCACCCACACACACACACACACTATGAATCTAAAACACACAACCACCACACCCACACACACACACACTATGAATCTAAAACACACAACCACCCACACACACACACACGCTATGAATCTAAAACACACAACCACCCACACACACACACACGCTATGAATCTAAAACACACAACCACACACACACACACACTATGAATCTACAAAACACACAACCACACCACACACACACACACACTATGAATCTAAAACACACAACCACTATGAATCCACACACACACACACACACTATGAATCTAAAAAACACCACAACACATCTAAAACACACAACCACACACACACACACTATGAATCTAAAACACACAACCACCCACACACACACACACACTATGAATCTAAAACACACAACCACCACACACATATACACACACACTATGAATCTAAAACACACAAACACTATGAATCCACACACACACACACACTATGAATCTAAAACACACAACCACCCACACATATACACACACTATGAATCTAAAACACACAACCACCCACACATATACACACACACTATGAATCTAAAACACACAACCACCCACACATATACACACACACTCTGAATCTAAAACACACAACCACACACTATGAATCTAAAACACACAACCACCCACACACACACACTATGAATCTAAAACACACAACCCCCCACACACACACACACACTATGAATCTAAAACACACAACCACCCACACACACACACACTATGAATCTAAAACACAAACACACACACACACTATGAATCTAAAACACACAACCACCCACACACACACACAAACACTATGAATCTAAAACACACAACCACCCCCACACACACACACACTATGAATCTAAAACACACAACCACCCACACACACACACACACTATGAATCTAAAACACACAACCACACACACACACACTATGAATCTAAAACACACAACCACCCACACACACACACACTATGAATCTAAAACACACAACCACCCACACACACACACACGCTATGAATCTAAAACACACAACCACACACACACAGGTTATGACCTGAAAACATACAAACTCTCAGACAATCTTACACACAACCATAAAAACATGCTGGTCTTATTCCCCTCTTGTGCCAAAGCTTCCCATTGGAAAACGTTTTGCTACGTTGGGCCCAACATTCCAGAGTGAATGTTAAAAAACATGTATAACTGCCTTAATTTGGCTGGACCCCAGGAAGATAAGCTGGAACTAATGGGGATCCATAATAAACCCCAGGAAGAGTAGCTGCTGCCTTGGCAGGAACTAATGGGGATCCATAATAAACCCCAGGAAGAGTAGCTGGAACTAATGGGGATCCATAATAAACCCCAGGAAGAGTAGCTGGAACTAATGGGGATCCATAATAAACCCCAGGAAGAGTAGCTGCTGCCTTGGCAGGAACTAATGGGGATCCATAATAAACCCCAGGAAGAGTAGCTGCTGCCTTGGCAGGAACTAATGGGGATCCATAATAAACCCCAGGAAGAGTAGCTGCTGCCTTGGCAGGAACTAATGGGGATCCATAATAAACCCCAGGAAGAGTAGCTGCTGCCTTGGCAGGAACTAATGGGGATCCATAATAAACCCCAGGAAGAGTAGCTGCTGCCTTGGCAGGAACTAATGGGTCCATAATAAACCGCAGGAAGAGTAGCTGCTGCCTTGGCAGGAACTAATGGGGATCCATAATAAACCCCAGGATGAGAAGCTGCTGCCTTGGCAGGAACTAATGGGGATCCATAATAAACCCCAGGAAGAGTAGCTGCTGCCTTGGCAGGAACTAATGGGGATCCATAATAAACCCCAGGAAGAGTAGCTGCTGCATTGGCAGGAACTAATGGGGATCCATAATAAACCCCAGGATGAGAAGCTGCTGCCTTGGCAGGAACTAATGGGGATCCATAATAAACCCCAGGAAGAGTAGCTGCTGCCTTGGCAGGAACTAATGGGGATCCATAATAAACCCCAGGAAGAGTAGCTGCTGCCTTGGCAGGAACTAATGGGGATCCATAATAAACCCCAGGAAGAGTAGCTGCTGCCTTGGCAGGAACTAATGTGGATCTATAATAAACCCCAGGAAGAGTAGCTGCTGCCTTGGCAGGAACTAATGGGGATCCATAATAAACCCCAGGAAGAGTAGATGCTGCCTCGGCAGGAACTAATGGGGATCCATAATAAACCCCAGGAAGAGTAGCTGCTGCCTCGGCAGGAACTAATGGGGATCCATAATAAACCCCAGGAAGAGTAGCTGCTGCCTCGGCAGGAACTAATGGGGATCCATAATAAACCCCAGGATGAGAAGCTGCTGCCTTGGCAGGAACTAATGGGGATCCATAATAAACCCCAGGAAGAGTAGCTGCTGCCTTGGCAGGAACTAATGGGGATCCATAATAAACCCCAGGAAGAGTAGCTGCTGCCTTGGCAGGAACTAATGGGGATCTATAATAAACCCCAGGAAGAGTAGCTGCTGCCTTGACAGGAACTAATGGGGATCCATAATAAACCCCAGGAAGAGTAGCTGCTGCCTTGGCAGGAACTAATGGGGATCCATAATAAATAGAAATACCTGGAAGTTGTTGTTGCAGGATAAAGCGATGAGGAGGTGGAGGAGGAGACGCTTGCTGTGTTCAAACACCTCTGGCCTGTAGTGGTCTAGACCTGGAGAATAGAGAGAACGTTAGACCTGTAGGGGTCCAGACCTGGAGAATAGAGAGAACGTTAGACCTGTAGGGGTCCAGACCTGTCGGGGTCCAGACCTGGAGAATAGAGAGAACGTTAGACCTGTAGTGGTCTAGACCTGGGGAAAAGAGAGAACGTTAGACCTGTAGGGGTCCAGACCTGGAGAATAGAGAGAACGTTAGACCTGTAGGGGTACAGACCTGGATAATAGAGACAGCATTCAACCTGTAGGGGTCCAGACCTGGAGAATAGAGACAACGTTAGACCTGTAGGGGTCCAGACCTGGAGAATAGAGACAACGTTAGACCTGTAGGGGTCTAGACCTGGAGAATAGAGAGAACATTAGACCTGTAGAATAGAGACAGAATTCGACCTGTAGGGGTCCAGACTTGTAGGGGTCCAGACCTGGAGAATAGAGAGAACGTTAGACCTGTAGGGGTCTAGACCTGGAGAATAGAGAGAACGTTAGACCTGTAGGGGTGCAGACCTGGAGAATAGAGAGAACGTTAGACCTGTAGGGGTCCAGACCTGTAGGGGTCCAGACCTGGAGAATAGAGAGAACGTTAGACCTGTAGGGGTCCAGACCTGTAGTGGTCCAGACCTTAAGAATAGAGAGAACGTTAGACCTGTAGGGGTCCAGACCTGGAGAATAGAGAAAACATTGGACCTGTAGGGGTCCAGACCTGTAGGGGTCCAGACCTGGAGAATAGAGAGAAGGTTAGACCTGTAGGGGTCCAGACCTGTAGGGGTCTAGACTTGGAGAATAGAGAGAACATTAGACCTGTAGGGGTCTAGACCTGGAGAATAGAGAGAACGTTAGACCTGTAGGGGTCTAGACCTGGAGAATAGAGAGAACGTTAGACCTGTAGGGGTCCAGACCTGTAGGGGTCCAGACCTTAAGAATAGAGAGAACGTTAGACCTGTAGGGGTCCAGACCTGTAGGGGTCCAGACCTGGAGAATAGAGAAAACATTGGACCTGTAGGGGTCCAGACCTGTAGGGGTCCAGACCTGGAGAATAGAGAGAAGGTTAGACCTGTAGGGGTCCAGACCTGTAGGGGTCTAGACTTGGAGAATAGAGAGAACATTAGACCTGTAGGGGTCTAGACCTGGAGAATAGAGAGAACGTTAGACCTGTAGGGGTCCAGACCTGGAGAATAGAGACAACGTTAGACCTGTAGGGGTCTAGACCTGGAGAATAGAGACAACGTTAGACCTGTAGGGGTCCAGACCTGGAGAATAGAGAGAACATTAGACCTGTAGAATAGAGACAGAATTCGACCTGTAGGGGTCCAGACCTTTTGGGGTCCAGACCTGTAGGGGTCCAGACCTGGAGAATAGAGACAACGTTAGACCTGTAGGGGTCTAGACCTGGAGAATAGAGACAACGTTAGACCTGTAGGGGTCCAGACCTGGAGAATAGAGACAACATTAGACCTGTAGGGGTCCAGACCTGGAGAATAGAGACAACGTTAGACCTGTAGGGGTCCAGACCTGGAGAATAGAGACAACGTTAGACCTGTAGGGGTCCAGACCTGGAGAATAGAGACAACATTAGACCTGTAGAATAGAGACAGAATTCGACCTGTAGGGGTCTAGACCTGGAGAATAGAGACAACGTTAGACCTGTAGGGGTCTAGACCTGGAGAATAGAGACAACATTAGACCTGTAGGGGTCCAGACCTGGAGAATAGAGACAACATTAGACCTGTAGGGGTCCAGACCTGGAGAATAGAGACAACATTAGACCTGTAGAATAGAGACAGAATTCGACCTGTAGGGGTCTAGACCTGGAGAATAGAGACAACGTTAGACCTGTAGGGGTCTAGACCTGGAGAATAGAGACAACGTTAGACCTGTAGGGGTCCAGACCTGGAGAATAGAGACAACGTTAGACCTGTAGGGGTCTAGACCTGGAGAATAGAGACAACGTTAGACCTGTAGGGGTCCAGACCTGTAGTGGTCCAGACCTTTTGGGGTCCAGACCTGTAGGGGTCCAGACCTGTAGGGGTCCAGACCTATAGGGATCCAGGACAGGAAACAGTAAAGGCCCCATGCATGACACAAAGAAGCTCTTCAGTATAGACATGTGAGATCATAGAACTATACTGGACAAAAATATAAACGCAACATGCAACAGTTCAAACAAGGGAATCAGTCAACTGAAATAAATTCATTAAACCCTAATCTATTAATTCCACATGACTGGGCAGGGGCGCAGCCACAGGGGAGCCAGGCCCAGCCACTGGGGAGCCAGGCCCAGCCACAGGGGAGCCAGGCCCAGCCACTGGGAGCCAGGCCCAGCCACAGGGGAGCCAGGCCCAGCCACTGGGGAGCCAGGCCCAGCCACTGGGGAGCCAGGCCCAGCCACAGGGGAGCCAGGCCCAGCCACTGGGGAGCCAGGCCCAGCCACAGGGGAGCCAGGCCCTGGGGAGCCAGGCCCAGCCAATGGGGAGCCAGGCCCAGCCACAGGGGAGCCAGGCCCAGCCACTGGGGAGCCAGGCGCAGCCACAGGGGAGCCAGGCCCAGCCAATGGGGAGCCAGGCCCAGCCACAGGGGAGCCAGGCCCAGCCAATGGGGAGCCAGGCCCAGCCACAGGGGAGCCAGGCCCAGCCACTGGGGAGCCAGGCCCAGCCACATGGGGAGCCAGGCCCAGCCACTGGGGAGCCAGGCCCAGCCAATGGGGAGCCAGGCCCAGCCAATCAGAATGAGTGTTTCCCCACAAAAGCGCTTTATTACAGACAGAAATAATCAATTTAATCAGCTGTCTGGGTGTCTGGTCTCAGACAATCCCGCTGGTGAAGAGGCTGTATGTGGAGGTCCTGGGTTGGCGTGGTTACACGTGGTCTGCGGTTGTGAGGCCGGCTGGACATATTATCAAATTCTCTAAAACAACGTTGGAGGCGGCTTATGGCAGAGAAAATAACATTAAATTCTCTGGCAACAGCTATGGTGGACATTTCTGATGTCAGCATGCCAATTGCACGCTTCTTCAAAACCTGAGACGTGTGTGTGTGTGTGTGTGTGTGTGTGTGTGTGTGCGTGTGTGCGTGCATGCGTGTGTGTGTGCGTACGAGAGCGAGACCAAACACAGACAAACAGAGACACAGAGAAGGTACTGTACCTAGGAAGAGGGCGTGCAGCAGTAGTGGAAGGTGAAGGGCCCAGTCCTCTCTCACACTGTGGTCCACCACCATCTCTGTCATGAAGATCACTGCTATGTTACACCTGAGAGAACGCACAACACAACACATGATTGAGTTAGTTAACCTGTACAAATGAACAAAGGGAATAAAAAGGAATTTGCAAGTATCTGCACATTTCAAAAAACAAGTTTTGGAATAGAAATAGAGGTCTTGATATAAACATGCTACATTAACATGAACTTTTAACGTTTTTTTTTCTCCCAAACTAGTTATTTTATGACATTGTCATATAGTCCAACCATAGAGAAGAACACGCACACAGTTGACAGACAGCATTTTAAATAGACACACGTTTTTCATCGACAGTGTCGTTGTATGTCTCTCTATTGATATCTCTGATCTCTGATCTCTTTCTTACTGAGACAGAGATGATTATATTGTCTTACTGAGACAGAGATGTTTATATTGTCTTACTGAGACAGAGATGATTATATTGTCTTACTGAGACAGAGATGATTATATTGTCTTACTGAGACAGAGATGATTATATTGTTTTACTGAGACAGAGATAATTATATTGTTTTACTGAGACAGAGATGATTAGACAGAGATGATTATATTATATTGTTTTACTGAGACAGAGATGATTATATTGTCTTACTGAGACAGAGATGATTATATTGTCTTACTGAGACAGAGATGATTATATTGTTTTACTGAGACAGAGATGATTATATTGTCTTACTGAGACAGAGATGATTATATTGTTTTACTGAGACAGAGATGATTATATTGTCTTACTGAGACAGAGATGATTATATTGTTTACTGAGACAGAGATGATTATATTGTTTTACTGAGACAGAGATGATTATATTGTTTACTGAGACAGAGATGATTATATTGTCTTACTGAGACAGAGATGATTATATTGTTTTACTGAGACAGAGATGATTATATTGTCTTACTGAGACAGAGATGATTATATTGTCTTACTGAGACAGAGATGATTATATTGTCTTACTGAGACAGAGATGATTATATTGTTTTACTGAGACAGAGATGATTATATTGTCTTACTGAGACAGAGATGATTATATTGTTTTACTGAGACAGAGATGATTATATTGTCTTACTGAGACAGAGATGATTATATTGTCTTACTGAGACAGAGATGATTATATTGTCTTACTGAGACAGAGATGATTATATTGTCTTACTGAGACAGAGATGATTATATTGTTTTACTGAGACAGAGATGATTATATTGTCTTACTGAGACAGAGATGATTATATTGTCTTACTGAGACAGAGATGATTATATTGTTTTACTGAGACAGAGATGATTATATTGTCTTACTGAGACAGAGATGATTATATTGTTTTACTGAGACAGAGATGATTATATTTTCTTACTGAGACAGAGATAATTATATTATCTCAGCAAGCCAGCAGCATACCACCCTGCATACCACTGCTGGCTTGCTTCTGAAGCGAAGCAGGGCTGGTTCTGGTCAGTCCCTGGATGGGAGACCAGATGCTGCTGGAAGTGGTGTTGGAGGGCCAGTAGGAGGCACTCTTTCCTCTGGTCTAAAAAAAAAAAATATCCCAATTCCCCAGGGCAGTGATACCCTGTGTAGGGTGCTGTCATTTGGATGGGACAGTAGGAGGCACTCTTTCCTCAGGACGGGTGTCCTGACTCTCTGAGGTCATTAAAGATCCCATGGCACTTATCGTAAGAGTTGGGGTGTTAACCCCGGTGTCCTGGCTAAATTCCTAATCTGGCCCTCAAACCATCACAGTCACCTAATAATCCCCAGTTTACATTTGGCTCATTCATCCCTCCTCCTCTCCCCTGTAACTATTCCCCAGGTCGTTGCTGTAAAAGAGAATGTGTTCTCAGTCAATTTACCTGGTAAAATAAATATTATCTTACTAAAACAGAGATTATTATATTTTCTTACAGAGATAAATATTTTTTTATTATTATTATTATTTGAACCTTTATTTAACCAGGAAGGGCTCATTGAGATTTAAAATCTCTTTTTCAAGAGCATCCTGGCCAAGGTAGGCAGCGCCGAGTCATTACAAAAATTACAGACAAACAACATGAAAAACTACAAGTAATCTAGTAAAAACCATAAAATTCACAAGAGTATACATTTTATATTGTTTTACTGAGACAGAGATAAATATATTGTCTTACTGAGACAGAGATAAATATATTGTCTTACTGAGACAGAGATAAATATATTGTCTTACTGAGACAGAGATAATTATATTTAGGTGGTGAGGAACCACCTAAATTCTCTACATTCTGTCCTGCAGCTGGATCAGCAGATTAGCAGCCTCTTGGCTGGAAAGGTATGCAGGTGCCTCTGTGTGTGTGTGTGTGTGTGTGTGTGTGTGTGTGTGTGTGTGCACGTGTGTACTGGATGTGCATGTGTGTCAGTGTTGTTTTTGTTAAGTCCTATTTTAGTCAGTCATTTAAGTCTAGTTTTAGTCACAGTCATTTAAGTCTAGTTTTAGTCACAGTCATTTAAGTCTAGTTTTAGTCACAGTCATTTAAGTCTAGTTTTTAGTCATTGTAGTTTTCTTTTGTTTTATTAAATAGTTCATACACACCTCTAACTTACCTTCCATCTTGTACATAATAGATTCCATTCCCTTGGTCACACCATTTTAGTCACATAATAGTCAGTGCATTCTTTTCTATTAAATAATGTCATATCTAGGCTATTGTACACATTCAGATAGCCATGTCCAACTAGGCCTACTATCCCCTCATATACCATAGCTGGCAACATTGATATTGTGGCATATTGTAACCAATGCTAGCCTTAGTCAACCATATAGGCCTACCATAAAGTCTTGGCTACAGGTTAAACAATTTACAGCTCTGACTTTCTCCCCATCATAACCGTCAAGGTCCTAAATAACTATGGTTTCTCTGAAAAGGGGCGAATTTGAGCTTTCCAGATACGCCAGAAGTATTACTGTACTCCTAATAGTCAACAAATGGCATTTGTGGACCGCAACACAGATGAATGAATAACAGTGTTAGAAAATAGAGCTTCTGATGAGATCAAAGCAAAAATAGATGAAATTAAGGATCTTTATATGAGCCAGTTTGCTACAGCAGAAAAATAATCCTGCAGCAACAGGACATATGAAATATTATGTGGATTATAATACTTTTTTGTTGGGGTTGATACATTTTTCATTAGGGCAAATGAAGTCTGACATTTTAAAGTGAAAATTACAAACTTTCGAAGCATGTTTTTTTTATTTTAATTTTAAACTTTGAGTACACCACAAGTTTCCATTTCCTACTGTGCAGGAAAATTCTCAGCAACAAAAGGAGTGATCAAACTAAGATCCTACATCTGTAAACAGTATTGTTTCCCAGCGGCTTCACATCAGTTCAAAAGATGGACGAGTGACTGAAGAGACCACCTGGGAGCTGTGTGGGAGAGCCGCGCAGATCAGCTCAAATGAAAGATGACAATTCTGCCAATGAGAGGACTGCATAAAATATTCTGCAGGAGCTTCATGTCAAATGAAATGTCCATTAGTCTCACATTTTTTAATTTTTATTTTATTTTACTAGGCAAGTCAGTTAAGAACAAATTCTTATTTTCAATGACGGCCTAGGAACAGTGGGTTAACTGCCTGTTCAGGGGCAGAACGACAGATTTGTACCTTGTCAGCTCGGGGGTTTGAACTTGCAACCTTCCGGTTACTAGTCCAACGCTCTAACCACTAGGCTACCCTGCCGCCGAATTCTCATCTCGTCACACTTTCGTAGACTAAAATAAAAAGTCATTTGTAATAGTAATGTTTTTTTCCCCCAGGACATCTCGTCTCGTTATCCTCGTGGTTTTAGTCAGGAAAAGCAGGTCGTTGACTAGTGTTTTTCATCATATTTATTGTTGTGTGTTTACCTGTGTAGTGGTCCCCTAGGTGTGATGGTTTTAGTCAGGAAAAGCAGGTCGTTGACTAGTGTTTTTCATCATATTTATTGTTGTGTGTTTACCTGTGTAGTGGTCCCCTAGGTGTGATGGTTTTAGTCAGGAAAAGCAGGTTGTTGACTAGTGTTTTTCATCATATTTATTGTAGTGTGTTTACCTGTGTAGTGGTCCCCTAGGTGTGATGGTTTCAGTCAGGAAAAGCAGGTAGTTGACTAGTGTTTTTCATCATATTTTTTGTAGTGTGTTTACCTGTGTAGTGGTCCCCTAGGTGTGATGGTTTCAGTCAGGAAAAGCAGGTAGTTGACTAGTGTTTTTCATCATATTTATTGTAGTGTGTTTACCTGTGTAGTGGTCCCCTAGGTGTGATGGTTTCAGTCAGGAAAAGCAGGTAGTTGACTAGTGTTTTTCATCATATTTATTGTTGTGTGTTTACCTGTGTAGTGGTCCCCTAGGTGTGATGGTTTCAGGAAGGTAGTTGACTAGTGTTTTCATCAACCTTTGTTAACTGGCATGGGCCGGCTAGGTGTGATGGTTTCAAGGACGCTCAGGTAGTTGACCAGTGTTTTTTCATCATTTATTGTAGTGTGTTTACCTGTGTAGTGGTCAGGTCTGATGGTTTCAGGAAGGTAGTCCAATCAGGAAACAGTGTTATGTTCTAACAATTAGGGCCAGGAGTATTTTTATCAGCCAACCAGCTGGGGGGAGAGGGTCATCTGGGGGAATAATGATAATCAGAATCTGTGTTTAGAATGATAATCAATTGGGCCAGGAATTTTAATCAGATCTGGGTTTAGACAAATGATAACACACACATAATGATAATCAGATCTGTGTTTAGAATGATAATCAGATCTGGGTTTAGAATGATAATCAGATCTGGGTTTAGAATGATAATCAGATCTTGGTTTAGAATGATAATCAGATCTGGGTTTAGAATGATAATCAGATCTGGGTTTAGAATGATAATCAGATCTGGGTTTAGAATGATAATCAGATCTGGGTTTAGAATGATAATCAGATCTGGGTTTAGAATGATAATCAGATCTGGGTTTGGAATGATAATCAGATCTGGGTTTAGAATGATAATCAGATCTGGGTTTAGAATGATAATCAGATCTGGGTTTAGAATGATAATCAGATCTGGGTTTAGAATGATAATCAGATCTGGGTTTATAATGATAATCAGATCTGGGTTTAGAATGATAATCAGATCTGGGTTTAGAATGATAATCAGATCCGTGTTTAAATATGATTATACATCTTTAAGATACATTGATCGTTTGCATTAGATTTCCTGGAGAGCCAGGTGGGCGGGGTTTTCCATTTTACACCAATCAGGCTCAATCAAGGAAAAATATTAGAAAAGATTTGATTAATTAAAATCTGTAAGCGCTGTTAGACAATAAAACCTGAACAATAAGAGAAACTCTAAAGACTGATGAAAGAAGAGCCACCATGTGACAGTATGGTGACAAACCACCACAGAACTATCTCATGAATGTGTGGTATGCGATTAGCCAATCAGACATCGCAAAACACACAAACACATTTGAGAGCGACACAAACACACACTCTTGAGTGGGAGACATATACTCTTGATAGTGAGACAGCCAAAAAGGCAGACACTCACACACACACACACACACACACATTGGTCTGGATTCCTCCCAAAGCATGCAGGCTAAACATAGACAGAATGCCTTCATTGATGACAGGCTGACACTGTGTGTGTTCTGTGGTTGGTATGGCTGATATCCAGACTGAATATCTGTGCTGGTGTCTGATATGTCTGTAAGGGAAAGTGATACTGTAGAACATGGTCAGTATCCTGTCTGTGTCTGTATCCTGTCTGTATCAGGTCTGTATCTGTATCCTGTCTGAATCTGTATCCTGTCTGTATCTGTATCCTGTCTGTGTCTGTATCCTGTCTGTATCAGGTCTGTATCTGTATCCTGTCTGTATCCTGTCTGTATCCTGTCTGTATCCTGTCTGTATCAGGTCTGTATCTGTATCCTGTCTGTGTCTGTATCCTGTCTGTATCCTGTCTGTATCCTGTCTGTATCAGGTCTGTATCAGGTCTGTATCAGGTCTGTGTCTTGTCTGTATCCTGTCTGTATCAGGTCTGTATCTGTATCCTGTCAGTATCAGGTCTGTGTCTGTATCCTGTCTGTATCCTGTCTGTATCTGTATCCTGTCTGTGTCTTGTCTGTATCAGGTCTGTATCTGTATCCTGTCAGTATCAGGTCTGTGTCTGTATCCTGTCTGTATCAGGTCTGTGTCTGTGTCTGTATCCTGTCTGTATCCTGTCTGTATCTGTATCCTGTCTGTGTCTTGTCTGTATCAGGTCTGTATCTGTATCCTGTCAGTATCAGGTCTGTGTCTGTATCCTGTCTGTATCAGGTCTGTGTCTGTATCCTGTCTGTATCCTGTCTGTATCCTGTCTGTATCCTGTCTGTATCTGTATCCTGTCTGTGTCTTGTCTGTATCAGGTCTGTATCTGTATCCTGTCAGTATCAGGTCTGTGTCTGTATCCTGTCTGTATCAGGTCTGTGTCTGTATCCTGTCTGTGTCCTGTCTGTATCTGTATCCTGTCTGTGTCTTGTCTGTATCAGGTCTGTATCTGTATCCTGTCTGTGTCTGTATCCTGTCTGTGTCTTGTCTGTATCCTGTCTGTATCAGGTCTGTGTCTGTATCCTGTCTGTATCAGGTCTGTATCTGTATCCTGTCAGTATCAGGTCTGTGTCTGTATCCTGTCTGTATCTGTATCCTGTCTGTGTCTTGTCTGTATCAGGTCTGTATCTGTATCCTGTCTGTGTCTGTATCCTGTCTGTATCCTGTCTGTGTCTGTATCCTGTCTGTATCAGGTCTGTATCTGTATCCTGTCTGTGTCTGTATCCTGTCTGTGTCTTGTCTGTATCAGGTCTGTATCTGTATCCTGTCTGTGTCTTGTCTGTATCTGTATCCTGTCTGTGTCTGTATCCTGTCTGTATCTGTATCCTGTCTGTATCAGGTCTGTGTCTGTATCCTGTCTGTGTCCTGTCTGTATCTGTATCCTGTCTGTGTCTTGTCTGTATCAGGTCTGTATCTGTATCCTGTCTGTGTCTGTATCCTGTCTGTGTCTTGTCTGTATCCTGTCTGTATCAGGTCTGTGTCTGTATCCTGTCTGTATCAGGTCTGTATCTGTATCCTGTCTGTGTCTTGTCTGTATCAGGTCTGTATCTGTATCCTGTCTGTGTCTGTATCCTGTCTGTGTCTTGTCTGTATCCTGTCTGTATCAGGTCTGTGTCTGTATCCTGTCTGTATCAGGTCTGTATCTGTATCCTGTCAGTATCAGGTCTGTGTCTGTATCCTGTCTGTATCAGGTCTGTATCTGTATCCTGTCTGTGTCTTGTCTGTATCAGGTCTGTGTCTGTATCCTGTCTGTATCCTGTCCGTATCAGAGACAGATAAGGGAGGAATGGAAGTGCCTGCCTGCACTGAGAAGTGAACATCGCTCTCCTGCGTTGGAACATGTGGTCAGAGTAGGCAGAGTAGGCTGCTCAGCCAAATTCCAGCACTAGATGTAGGATCTTAATTTGATCACCCTGTTAGCAGGATAACTTTCCCGCAATGCAGGAAATCTAAAACGTGTAGGATATTTAAAGTTTGTAAAGGCTTCTGAAGTTTGCAACTTCCAAGTAGAAAGTTTTGACTTAATTTTACCTAACAAAAAATGAATCAACTCCTACAAAAAAAATTATATGAATTATAATCCACATAATAATTCAAATTTCCTGTTGCTGCAGGATTATTTTCCTGCTGTAGCAAACTGGCTCAAATTAAGATCCTACATCTGTCACAAAGCATGTCTATCTTTATGTTGTAAAACTCCTTTCAGTCTCTCTCGCTGTGTGTGTGTGTGTGTGTGTGTGTGTGTGTGTGTGTGTGTGTGTGTGTGTGTAAATCTCTTGTCGGTTTGTCAAAGACGCTACGAGATTAGTGATAATTACAACAACAGACTACTAACGAGGTTGAAGTGACTAACACCATGAGGACATTGTGGAGAGGAATGCAGAGCCCAAGGCCCTTTCCCATAGGGGTGTGTGTGTTTACAGACTGCAGAGGAATCTGCAGGGAGGTTCCGCGCCGTCACGGAAATTCAATTAGCTGAATAAAAAAATCCCCATAAAAGGGGATTAAGGTTTACGGTTCTACTCACTCTTCTCGTCGTCATAAGAACCGCCTGAGCTGTTACTGTAGCGAGACTCCAGTCTGTTGTGAGCCTTGGACCTGAGAACACACACACAGTGAGGGTAGGCGTTTACATTTAAAGTGTCATCACATTGATTTCTGAATAATAAAGTTATTTGTAATGATTGTATAAAATATCTACCCAAAGGGTGCTGTGATGGGGACCCACCTCTCCTCGTTCTCTCTGGCCAGCTTGGACTCCTCTGTCTCTGGGAAGTTCTCCTGTCCTGCCACTACTGTGTTACTGCTGGACGTAGTGCCTGGACAACACACAACAACATAAATGCATAAACAACAACAACAACATTAGAATAAATGCCACAACAGTACACGCGCGGATGTTCTCCTGTCCTGCCTGAACAACAAACAACAGAAATACATAAACAACAACATGAATACATAAACAACAACAACATAAATACATAAACAATAACATAAATACATAAACAACAACAACAACATAAATACATAAACAACAATAACAACATAAATACATAAACAACAACAACATAAATACATAAACAAGGTAGCTAACATTAGCATTGTAAGCTATTTCTGACTAAATTTGACAAATCACCAGATTGATTTTAGATGCAGTATAACGTTAGGTAGCTAACGTTAGCTAACGTTAGCATTATCTATTTCTAACTAAATTTGCTAGCTCATAGCAACATTGCCATCTCTCTAAAGTAAACTTGACCGCATCATAACGATGGCAAAGTTGTTTCCAACTAATTGTACGTCTACTTTAACAATGACATCGTATTACAATGCCACTATAGTATAATTCTGACAAAACAGTCATTAGTCCCCATTCAGAAAGACTAACCATCAGTCGGATATCAATATTCTGTGGCATCTTTAGAGCCGAGTGACAGAGGTGCAACCCATTCGTTAAATTACTAGAGGGGCTATGTCATAAACCCTTAAAGTTCCGGAATGGGGTGAAAATGGGAGCCATATTGGTCAGGGAGAAATCCAAACCAATCTAATTGGAATGAATGGCTGTAGAGGCATAACCATTTTACCGATGCAGGAAAATAAAAGTAAGGCGTGTGATATATCAGAAATTGTGTAATATAAATATTGTCAACTTAAAATATTGTCATATAATTATAAATACAGTTTTTACGAGTTTTACACACATTTTCTGCATATATATATATATATATATATATATATATATAGCCTCTAAAATATATGTAAAAAGACTATAAATGTCTCAAAAACAATGAAATAAAATATAAATACAGTTTTAAAAACATTTTCTGCATATATATATATATATATATATATATATATATAGCCTCTAAAATATATGTAAAAAGACTATAAATGTCTCAAAAACAATGAAATATTGGAAAGCTGAGACAGTATGATACAATAGCTATTATACAGTATGGAAAGCTATTATACAGCATGGAAAGCTATTATACAGTATGGAAAGCTATTATACAGTATGATACAATAGCTATTATACAGTATGGAAAGCTATTATACAGTATGATACAATAGCTATTATACAGTATGGAAAGCTATTATACAGCATGGAAAGCTATTATATAGTATGGAAAGCTATTATACAGTATGGAAAGCTATTATACAGTATGGAAAGCTATTATTCAGTATGGAAAGCTATTATACAGTATGATACAATAGCAGTACTTGTTGCATTGACAACTTGTCTAAGTCCCATCATGCACTGATGTCAGCCCGTGTCTGGCTGTGGATTGGCTGCCTTGTCTGAATTGAATGTTGGCATTTTGGCAGTTAATTTGAAACATGTATGGAATCATTCCTCTACAACGGTCTGGCTAGCTAGCTAACAAACACACAGCGCAGATAAACTCTTCAAGAAATCATTATTTTACACAATATCTTATCAAAGAACTGGAAAACCATGGTTGACCAACTCACCTGACCAAAATAGCTGACATTTATCCCATCGTGAGAAGGTTAATGTTCATTCTAGTATTCTAATTCCTAATTCTATAGATGCGGATGTCAACCACAACACATGTTCATGTCATCACCTGCATTACAGTTCAAAACGACTCCCACCTCCACCGATGTCTGTATACTAGCTATGCTCCCCAGCTTTATACCAACGGGAGGTAACCTTTAACCTTTGAACCTTTACAGTTCAAAACGACTCCCACCTCCACCGATGTCTGTATACTAGCTATGCTCCCCAGCTTTATACCAACGGGAGGTAACCTTTAACCTTTGAACCTTTACAGTTCAAAACGACTCCCACCTCCACCGATGTCTGTATACTAGCTATGCTCCCCAGCTTTATACCAACGGGAGGTAACCTTTTTAACTTTATTGAACCTTTTTACAGTTCAAAACAACTCCCACCTCCAGCGATGTCTGTATACTAGCTATGCTCCCCAGCTTTATACCAACGGGAGGTAACCTTTAACCTTTGAACCTTTACAGTTCAAAACGACTCCCACCTCCAGCGATGTCTGTATACTAGCTATGCTCCCCAGCTTTATACCAATGGGAGTTGACCTTTAACTGTCACTTCTTCTAAATCTGAAAAGGGACAACTTCTAAATGTCACGCAGCGAAAACAGACAAATATATCAACATCGGACTAAAGTAACCACATTGTTGGGTTTTGCCGAATGTCCATTTTGTTAGAGCAGATATGTTGATTGTGCGTCAGTCTGGTATACGAACTGGGTTGCAATGACTCCTTTACCGCATCTATTCTCACTGAAAATGACCCCTGCTTCCTGGTTCTGTGACGGACACCTGGCCCCAGCCAATGAGCAACCTCCTGTCTCACCTGAGTGGTGAGCAGACATCTTGTTACTGGCTGCGAAGCGGTAGAAGGGCGGGTTATCACAGTGCAGAACCACAGGGTTGACTGGGTCTGTCTGCTGCAGCTCAAACAACAGCTCCTCCATGGTCTGAATGGTGTTGTTACGACACAGGTAGATCACCACCTTCTTGATCTGAAACACACACACACACACACACACACACAATACACACAACACACACACAATACACACAATACACACACACACACAATAAACACACACACACACACAAACACACACACACACAATAAACACACAACACACACAATACACACAATACACACACACAATAAAACACACACACACACAACACACACAATACACACACACAATAACACAATACACACACACACACACACACACACACAATAAACACACACAACACACACACACACACACACACACACACACAATAAACACACACACACAATACACACACACACACAATAAACACACACACACACAACACACACACACAATACACACACAAACACAATACACACACACACACATACAGGTTAGCACAGTCTTTACACGATAAACTAAGACATCGGTATCACTGCTGACCCCACATACTGATGAGGAACTGGAGAACACGACCTGTACGCAGGTTGTTTAAGTGTGTGTGTGTGTGTGTGTGCGTGCGTGTGTGTGTATTGTGTGTACGTTTGTGTGTACGTGTGTGTGTGTATTGTGTGTGCGTACGTGCGTGCGTGTGTGTGTGTGAGTGTGTGTGTGTGTGTACACGTTACTCACGTAGGGCAGCAGCGTGGTATCAGAGCTGACTCCACAGAGACTGATGAGGAACTGGAGCGCTGTACGCAGGTTGTTACTCCACTTCTCATTGGACACCAGGGCGTTCCACGCGTTCTCCATCTCTGGACCTGGAACCTCGTCTCCATACTGACAGGAGAACCCAGGAGAACCAATGAGAACCCAGGAGAACCCAGGAGAACAGTGAGGAATAAGTACTTGACCTGTCAAACTCAGGAAACACTTTAATTTAAAGCTTGGGAATTAGTAGAATGATAATATACTGTACAAGTCAAACTCAGACAATAGGGGTTTGAACCTCTCATCATTTACAGTTATTAGTTAGATCAATATCTGGGTAAACAGAATGATACTAACTAATCAATTAAGGAATCAATTAAATAATAAATGAAGGAATCAATTAAGCAACCAATTAAGAAATCAATTAACTACAAAGCAGAAACATAAATCGGGAGGACTGCTTCCACATAAAAGACAACCCCACAAGGCCACACTCCTAAACCCTGCTGACCTTAGCAGTCATGAACATGAGGTTGTTGAGGACCAGAGAGCTGGCCTGGAGGGAGCCCCAGCCGTTCCCCCGGAGCCGAGGGGCGAGACCCAGGGTGTGTGCCCGACCACGGGGCTCCTCTTCTGGGGTACAGGGGCTGGAAGCAGGGGGTAGGAGGCCTGTATCCACCAGCTCTATGTTAGACAGCCAGGGTAGCAGGTAGGACAACATGATCTGTCTGCCGTTAGGATGGGTGGTGGAGAAACGCTGGGACACCTCTGATGGAGGGAGAGAGGAGGGGGAGGGAGAGAGGGGGAGAGAGAGAGGAGGGGGAGGGAGAGGGGGAGGGAGGGAGAGAGAGAGGGGGGAGGGGGGAGGGAGGGAGGGAGAGGGGGAGGGAGAGGGGGAGAGGGAGGGAGAGGGGGAGAGAGGGGGAGAGGGGGGGAGAGGGGGAGGGGGGAGAGGGGGAGAGGGAGGGGAGAGGGGGGAGGGAGAGAGAGGGGGGGAGGGAGAGAGGGGGGAGAGGGGGAGAGGGGGGGGAGAGAGGGAGAGAGGGGGGAGAGGCGGGGAGAGGGGAGAGGAGGGGGGGGAGGGAGAGAGAGAGGGGTGAGAGTTGAGGGAGGGAGAGAAGGGAGAGGGGAGGAAGAGAGGGGTGAGAGTTGGAGGGAGGGAGAGAAGGGGAGAGGGGAGGAAGAGAGGGGTGAGAGTTGGAGGGAGGGAGGGAGAGAAGGGGAGAGGGAGGAAGACAGGGGTGAGAGTTGGAGGGAGGGAGGGAGGGAGAGAAGGGGAGAGGGGAGGAAGACAGGGGTGAGAGTTGGAGGAGGGAGAGAAGGGGAAAGGGGAGGAAGACAGGGGTGAGAGTTGGAGGGAGGGAGAGAAGGGGAGAGGGGAGGAAGTTGGAGGGGTGAGAGTTGGAGGGAGGGGGGGAGAGAAGGGGGGAGAGGGGAGGAAGCCAGGGGTGAGAGTTGGAGGGAGGGAGGTTGAGAAGGGGAGAGGGGAGGAAGACAGGGGTGAGAGTTGGAGAGAAGGGGAGAGGGGAGGAAGAGAGGGGTGAGAGTTGGAGGGAGGG
>NC_088414.1:40341445-40343945 GCF_034236695.1 Oncorhynchus nerka
CCGCGGACATCGCCTAGGGAGAATCCATGGAATATTTATGCATACTGTACGTCCATGTTTCCTTGTGTGTGTGTGTGTATGTGTGTGTGTGTACCTTCAGAGAACAGTACTGGTATTTGGTGTGTGTGTGTGTGTGTGTGTGTGTGTGTGTGTTTGTGTGTGTGTGTGTGTGCGTGTGTGAGTGTGTGTGTGTGTGTACTGTACCTTCAGAGGACAATACTGGTATCTGTGTGTGTGTGTGTGTGTGTGTGTGTGTGTGTGTACCTTCAGAGAACAGTACTGGCATCTGGTGTGTGTGTGTGTGTGTGTGTATGTTTGTGTGTGTGTGTACCTTCAGAGAACAGTACTGGTATCTGGTGTGTGTGTGTGCGTGTGTGTGTGTGTGTGTGTACCTTCAGAGAACAGTATTGGTATCTGGTGATCTGGTGGTTGCGGTCGCTGTAGCGGTCGAGGGGCGTGAACATCACGCTGAAGGGGCCAGCCCATTGGCTGAACAGGATGAAGAGGTGGTGCCTCAGAGACTGCTGGGGGAACAGGAAACGCCGGTGGTGGACTGCAGGAGAAGGAGGGGAGTTAAAAAGAGAAAGAGAAAGGGTTTTATTATCTATTTAAAACGCTTGACTTCCCCTTTAAACTATGACGGTGTTCTGAATGATGTCGTATTAATAATAATATACAGTGTTTAGCTGGACTTCCCCTTTAAACTATGACGGTGTCTGAATGATGTCGTATTAATAATAATATACAGTGTTTAGCTGGACTTCCCCTTTAAACTATGACGGTGTCCTGAATGATGTCGTATTAATAATAATATACAGTGTTTAGCTGGACTTCCCCTTTAAACTATGACAGTGTTCTGAATGATGTCAGTGTTTAGCCAGACTTCCCCTTTAAACTATGACGGTGTTCTGAAATAATATACAGTGTTTAGCTGGACTTCCCCTTTAAACTATGACGGTGTTCTGAATGATGTCGTATTAATAATAATATACAGTGTTTAGCCAGACTTCCCCTTTAAACTATGACAGTGTTCTGAATGATGTCGTATTAATAATAATATACAGTGTTTAGCCGGACTTCCCCTTTAAACTATGACAGTGTTCTGAATGATGTCGTATTAATAATAATATACAGTGTTTAGCCGGACTTCCCCTTTAAACTATGACAGTGTTCTGAATGATGTCGTATTAAAAATAGCACACATTCTACGTGTGGGTGGCCCCGGGTTTCGAACACACAATCCTAGTGTTATAGGCGCCATGCTTACCGTAAGAGAATGATCAAATCAAATTAAAGTGAACAATAGGCAAGTAAAGAAATAAAAACAGTAAAAAGTCAGGCTATATACAGTAGAGAGGCTACATACAGTAGAGAGGCTATATACAGTAGAGAGGCTATATACAGTAGAGAGGCTATAACAGTAGTGAGGCTATAACAGTAGAGAGGCTATAACAGTAGAGAGGCTACATACAGTAGAGAGGCTACATACAGTAGAGAGGCTACATACAGTAGAGAGGCTATATACAGTAGAGAGGCTACATACAGTAGAGAGGCTATATACAGTAGAGAGGCTACATACAGTAGAGAGGCTACATACAGTAGAGAGGCTATATACAGTAGTGAGGCTACATACAGTAGAGAGGCTACATACAGTAGAGAGGCTACATACAGTAGAGAGGCTATATACAGTAGAGAGGCTATATACAGTAGAGAGGCTATATACAGTAACGTGTGTAATGTGGTCATCCTGTCTGGGTTGGCGCCCCCCCTTGGGTTGTGCCATGGCGGAGATCTTTGTGGGCTATACTCAGCCTTGTCTCAGGATGGTAAGTTGGTGGTTGAAGATATCCCTCGAGTGTTGTGGGGGCTGTGCTTTGGCAAAGTGGGTGGGGTTATATCCTTCCTGTTTGGCCCTGTCCGGGGGTGTCCTCGGATGGGGCCACAGTGTCTTCTGACCCCTCCTGTCTCAGCCTCCAGTATTTATGCTGCAGTAGTTTATGTGTCGGGGGGCTAGGGTCAGTTTGTTATATCTGGAGTACCTCTCCTGTCCTATTCGGTGTCCTGTGTGAATTTAAGTGTGCTTTCTCTAATTCTCTCTTTCTTTCTCTCTCTTGCCTCAGGACTACCTGACATGATGACTCCTTGCTGTCCCCAGTCCACCTGGCCGTGCTGCTGCTCCAGTTTCAACTGTTCTGCCTTATTATTATTCGACCATGCTGGTCATTTATGAACATTTGAACATCTTGGCCATGTTCTGTTATAATCTCCACCCGGCACAGCCAGAAGAGGACTGGCCACCCCACATAGCCTGGTTCCTCTCTAGGTTTCTTCCTAGGTTTTGGCCTTTCTAGGGAGTTTTTCCTAGCCACCATGCTGCTACACCTGCATTGCTTGCTGTTTGGGGTTTTAGGCTGGGTTTCTGTACAGCACTTTGAGATATCAGCTGATGTACGAAGGGCTATATAAATACATTTGATTTGATTTGAATAACGAGGCTATA
>NC_088414.1:40351445-40353945 GCF_034236695.1 Oncorhynchus nerka
TCTCCCCTCCTCACCTAATCTATCATCTCTCCTCCTAATCTCTCTATCTCCCTCCTCACCTAATCTATCTCCCTCCTCACCTAATCTATCATCTCTCCTCCTCCCTAATCTCTCTATCTCCCCTCCTCACCTAATCTATCATCTCTCCTCCTCCCTAATCTCTCTATCTCCCCTCCTCACCTAATCTATCATCTCTCCTCCTCCCTAATCTCTCTATCTCCCCTCCTCACCTAATCTATCATCTCTCCTCCTCCCGAATCTCTCTATCTCCCCTCCTCACCTAATCTATCATCTCTCCTCCTCCCCTAATCTCTCTATCTCCCCTCCTCACCTAATCTATCATCTCTCCTCCTCCCCTAATCTCTCTATCTCCCCTCCCCTCCTCACCTAATCTATCATCTCCCCTCCTAATCTCTCTATCTCCCCTCCTCACCTAATCTATCATCTCTCCTCCTCCCCTAATCTCTCTATCTCCCCTCCTCACCTAATCTATCATCTCTCCTCCTCCCCTAATCTCTCTATCTCCCCTCCTCCCCTAATCTATCATCTCTCCTCCTCACCTAATCTCTCTATCTCCCCTCCTCACCTAATCTATCATCTCTCCTCCTCCCTAATCTCTCTATCTCCCCTCCTCACCTAATCTATCATCTCTCCTCTCCCTAATCTCTCTATCTCCCCTCCTCACCTAATCTATCATCTCTCCTCCTCCCTAATCTCCTCCTCCCTAATCTCTCATCATCTCTCCTCCTCCCCAATCTCTCTATCTCCCTCCTCACCTAATCTATCATCTCTCCTCCTCCCCGAATCTCTCTATCTCCCCTCCTCACCTAATCTATCATCTCTCCTCCTCCCCTAATCTCTCCATCTCTCCTCCTCCCCTAATCTCTCCATCTCTCCTCCTCCCCTAATCTCTCTATCTCCCCTCCTCACCTAATCTATCATCTCTCCTCCTCACCTAAACTCTCATCATTCTCTTTCAATACATCTCCAACCATAACCCATCTATCTTTCTCTTTCAATCCATCTCCATCCTTAACCCATCTCTCTTTCAATCTCCATCTTTAACCCATCTCTCTTTCAATCTCCAACCTTAACCCATCTCTCTTTCAATCCATCTCCAACCTTAACCCATCTCTCTTTCAATCCATCTCCATCCTTAACCCATCTCTCTTTCAATCTCCATCCTTAACCCATCTCTCTTTCAATCTCCAACCTTAACCCATCTCTCTTTCAATCCATCTCCATCCTTAACCCATCTCTCTTTCAATCCATCTCCATCCTTAACCCATCTCTCTTTCAATCTCCAACCTTAACACATCTCTCTTTCAAATCTCCATCCTTAACCCATCTCTTTCAATCCATTCAACCTTAACCCATCTCTCTTTCAATCCATCTCCATCCTTAACCCGTCTCTCTTTCAATCCATCTCCATCCTTAACCCATCTCTCTTTCAATCTCCATCTTTAACCCATCTCTCTTTCAATCTCCAACCTTAACACATCTCTCTTTCAATCCATCTCCATCCTTAACCCATCTCTCTTTCAATCCATCTCCATCCTTAACCCATCTCTCTTTCAATCTCCATCCTTAACCCATCTCTCTTTCAATCCATCTCCATCCTTAACCCGTCTCTCTTTCAATCCATCTCCATCCTTAACCCATCTTTCTTTCAATCTCCATCCTTAACCCATCTCTCTTTCAATCCATCTCCATCCTTAACCCGTCTCTCTTTCAATCCATCTCCATCCTTAACCCATCTTTCTTTCAATCTCCATCCTTAACCCATCTCTCTTTCAATCCATCTCCATCCTTAACCCATCTCTCTTTCAATCCATCTCCATCCTTAACCCATCTCTCTTTCAATCTCCAACCTTAACCCATCTCTCTTTCAATCCATCTCCATCCTTAACCCATCTCTCTTTCAATCCATCTCCATCCTTAACCCGTCTCTCTTTCAATCTCCATCCTTAACCCATCTCTCTTTCAATCCATCTCCAACCTTAACCCGTCTCTCTTTCAATCTCCAACCTTAACCCGTCTCTCTTTCAATCTCCAACCTTAACCCGTCTCTCTTTCAATCTCCATCCTTAACCCGTCTCTCTTTCAATCTCCAACCTTAACCCATCTCTCTTTCAATCTCCAACCTTAACCCGTCTCTCTTTCAATCTCCAACCTTAACCCATCTCTCTTTCAATCCATCTCCATCCTTAACCCATCTCTCTTTCAATCCATCTCCAACCTTAACCCATCTCTCTTTCAATCCATCTCCATCCTTAACCCATCTCTCTTTCAATCCATCTCCATCCTTAACCCGTCTCTCTTTCAATCCATCTCCATCCTTAACCCATCTCTCTTTCAATCCATCTCCATCCTTAACCCATCTCTCTTTCAATCCATCTCCATCCTTAACCCGTCTCTCTTTCAATCCATCTCCATCCTTAACCCATCTCTCTTTCAATCTCCAACCTTAACCCATCTCTCTTTCAATCCATCTCCATCC
>NC_088414.1:40358945-40368945 GCF_034236695.1 Oncorhynchus nerka
ACAGTTACAGATACAGATACAGTTACAGCTACAGATACAGCTACAGTTACAGTTACAGATACAGATACAGTTACAGCTACAGATACAGCTACAGATACAGCTACAGGTACAGATACAGCTACAGGTACAGCTACAGATACAGATACAGATACATAACAGCTACAGATACAGATACAGATACAGATACAGATACAGATACATAACAGCTACAGGTACAGATACAGGTACAGATACAGGTACAGATACAGATATAGCTACAGATACAACTACAGATACAGATACATAACAGATACAGATACATAACAGATACAGATACAGATACAGATACAGTTACAGATACAGGTACAGATACAGGTACAGATACAGCTACATAACAGCTACAGGTACAGATACAGGTACAGATACAGTTACAGATACAGGTACAGATACAGCTACATAACAGCTACAGATACAGATACAGTTACAGATACAGGTACAGATACAGGTACAGATACAGGTACAGATACAGGTACAGATACAGCTACATAACAGCTACAGATACAGATACAGCTACAGTTACAGATACAGATACAGTTACAGATACAGGTACAGATACAGCTACAGATACAGCTACAGGTACAGATACAGATACAGATACAGTTACAGATACAGATACAGATACAGATACAGTTACAGATACAGATACAGATACAGATACAGTTACAGATACAGGTACAGATACAGCTACAGATACAGTTACAGATACAGATACAGATACAGATACAGATACAGATACAGATACAGTTACAGATACAGATACAGATACAGATACAGATACAGTTACAGATACAGATACAGATACAGATACAGTTACAGATATAGCTACATATACAGATACAGATACAGTTACAGATACAGATACAGATACAGATACAGTTACAGATACAGATACAGATACAGATACAGTTACAGATATAGCTACAGATACAACTACAGATACAGATACATAACAGATACAGATACATAACAGATACAGATACAGATACAGCTACAGGTACAGATACAGCTACAGGTACAGATACAGATATAGCTACAGATACAGTTACAGATACAGATACATAACAGCTACAGATACAGATACAGTTACAGATACAGGTACAGATACAGATACAGCTACATAACAGCTACATAACAGCTACAGGTACAGATACAGGTACAGATACAGATACAGCTACAGGTACAGATACAGATATAGCTACAGATACAGATACATAACAGCTACAGATACAGATACAGATAAAGCTACATACAGAAACAGATACAGATACAGATAAAGCTACATACAGAAACAGATACAGATAAAGCTACATACAGATACAGATATAGATACAGGCAAAGCTACATACAGAAACAGAGCTATTGCTAGGTAGGACAAAAGGGCACAGTAAGACTGGGTTTAGGTTAGGTGTTCCTGTGTCTGACCATGTCTACACACAAAGGTTTGTATGTGTGTGTGTGTGTGTGTGTGTGTCTGACACGTGTGTGTTGTACGTACTTGGGGTCAACCAGCGGCAGCAGCAGTTGTAGCCTGGTGAATGCGTAGGGCCAGGCGTAGCTGAGAGCGGTAGGGCAGAGTTTGGGGAGGTGTTCCTGGCGCAGGAAGCTGTGCAGACAGAGTACCCAGGGGTCTTTGACACACTGGGCATAGATCCATACATGGCTGGGACTCTTCACGTCGTAGGCACTGCTCACCAGTCTGGCTGTCCACTCCACCAACCACTGTAGGTCCACGTGGTGGCTGAGAGGGAGGGTGGACTAGAGGGGGAGGAGAGGAGAGGAGAGGGGGAGGAGAGGAGAGGAGTGGGGAGGGGGGGAGAGAGGGAGAGGAGGGAGTGGGGAGGAGAGACGAGGGGAGAGGAGAGGAGAGGAGAGGAGAGGAGAGGAGAGGAGAGAGGAGAGGGAGGGAGGAGAGGGGAGGAGAGGAGAGGAGAGGGAGAGGAGAGGAGAGGAGAGGAGAGGAGAGGAGAGAGGAGGGAGTGGGGAGGAGAGAGGGAGAGGAGAGGAGTGGGGAGGGAGAGAGGAGAGGAGAGGAGAGGAGAGAGGAGGGAGTGGGGAGGGAGAGAGGAGAGGAGAGGAGTGGGGAGGGGGGGAGGAGAGGAGAGGAGGGAGTGGGGAGGAGAGAGGGAGAGGAGAGGAGAGGAGAGGGAGAGGAGAGGAGAGGAGAGGAGAGGAGAGGAGAGGAGAGGAGAGGAGAGGAGAGGAGGGGAGGGGGAGGGGAGAGAGGGAGAGGAGGGAGTGGGGAGGAGAGAGGAGGGGAGAGGAGAGGAGAGGAGAGGAGTGGGGAGGAGAGGAGAGGAGAGGAGAGAGGAGGGAGTGGGGAGGAGAGAGGAGAGGAGAGGAGAGGAGAGGAGAGGAGAGGAGAGGAGAGGAGAGGAGAGGAGAGGAGAGGAGAGGAGAGGAGAGGAGAGATTAAGGAAACACACAGGCCTTGTCTACTAACCTGTCTTGTCTACCACTAAATTAAACGACATACTGTGTACTTATCATACAACATACTATCACCATACTACTCATCCAAACTGAGAACCATTTCATGTGGAATCACACTTGTTCCCTGCAAACATGTTATTTTTCTACAGCGCGTCTCCTATTCTAATGATCAGATTTTGTCTAAGCTGATATCAGCATGTTCTGTACATCCTGGCATTTTTCAATATGACACATACTGTAAAACCTTTTATTCTTGCACACCCAAAAAGCCTACTACGAAGAACGCATGTATTGGTATTTGGACACACACAGACACACACACAGACACACACATAGACAAACACACACAGACACACACACAGACACACACACAGACAAACACACACAGACACACACAGACAAACACACAGACAGACACACACAGACAAACACACATACAGACACACACAGACACACACACAGACAAACACAGACAGACACACACAGACAAACACACAGACAGACACACAGACAAACACACATACAGACACACACACACACAGATACACACAGACACACACACACACAGACAAACACACACAGACACACACAGACAAACACACACAGACAAACACACAGACACACACACACACACACAGACAAACACAGATACACACAGACACACACACACACAGACAAACAGACACACACACACCCAGACACACACACACCCAGACACACACACACACCCAGACACAGACAGAAAGAGAGAGACAGTGTGACTTACAGAGTCGGACACGGCCACGTGTACAAAGCTGTCCATAACAGCAGGACTGAGCTGGTCCATCACCTCTATCATAGGCTTGTCATCATCCTGCAGGGAGGAAGAAAGCACATGGACGTCAGTACGTGGAGTTAAATGGAAACAAACAGAAACACACAGAGTTATCAACAGAATGGACTTTAGTTATGCTTCTATCATAATGATGAGACAGACCAGTAGTCCCTATCCATAATGACTTCTTCGGCAGGCCCTATAGGAGAACCCTTTGAAGAACCCTATTTTGGTTGCCGGTAGAACACTTTTGGTTCCAGGTAGAACCCTTTCTACAGAGGGTTCTACCTGGAACCAAAATGTTGTTCTTCAAAGGGTTCTCCAACCCAAGAAGCCTTTTGGAGCCCGTTTATCTAAGTGTAGTATTACAGCTACAGCCAGTCTCCTCTCTACCCTACTTATTTCTCCCTCCCTCCCTCCCTCCCTCTCCTCCCTCCCTCCCTCCCTCCCTCCGTGCCTCTCCTCCCTCCCTCCCTCCCTCCCTCCCTCCCTCCCTCCCTCTCCTCTCCTCCCTCCCTCCGTGCCTCTCCTCCTTCCCTCCCTCTCCTTCCTCCCTCCCTTCCTCTGTGCCTCTCCTCCCTCCCTGTGCATGTCAGATGGTATTGAAGAGGATGTGTATCTCCCTGAAGACAGACAGTCTACCAGCCCTTCCCTCTTCTCCATATCTCTCTCCCCTCACTCCCCCCTCCCTACCTCTGCGTGTCCTATAGTATTGAAGAGGATGTGTATCTCCCTGAAGACAGACAGTCTACCAGCCCTTCCCTCTTCTCCTTATCTCCCTCCCTCCCCTCCCTCACTCCCCCCTCCCTCCCTCCCTCTGCGTGTCCTATAGTATTGAAGAGGATGTGTATCTCCCTGAAGACAGACAGCTAGTTTACCAGCCCTTCCCTCTTCTCCTTATCTCCCTCCCTCCCTCCCTCCCTCCATACCTCTGCGTGTCCTATAGTATTGAAGAGGATGTGTATCTCCCTGAAGACAGACAGTCTACCAGCCCTTCCCTCTTCTCCTTATCTCCCTCCCTCCCCTCCCTCACTCCCCCCTCCCTCCCTCCCTCCCTCCATACCTCTGCGTGTCCTATAGTATTGAAGAGGATGTGTATCTCCCTGAAGACAGACAGCTAGTTTACCAGCCCGTCCCTCTTCTCCTTATCTCCCCTCCCTCCCCCTCCCCTCTCCTCCCTCCCTCCCTCTCCTCCCTCCCCTCCCCCTCTCCTCCCTCCCTCCCTCTCCTCCCTCCCTCCCTCCCTCCCCCCTACCTCCCTCCCTCCCTCCCTCTCCTCCCTCCCTCCCTCCCTCCCCCTCCCTCCCTCTCCTCCCTCCCTCTCCTCCCTCCCTCCCTCTCCTCCCTACCTCCCTCCCCCTCCCTCCCTCTCCTCCCTCCCTCCCTACCTCCCTCCCTACCTCTGCGTGTCCTATAGTATTGAAGAGAATGCGTATTTCTCTGAGAACAGACACAGCCAGTTTGCGTGTGCTGGTCTGACAGGAGCAGAGGAGCAGCAGAGCCAGGCCTTCTACAGCATGAAGCACTGAGCAGTGAGGACTACGGTCTGGTAGTCTGGGACTGGCCTGGGGAGGGAGGGAGGGAGAGTTAGATATAACACACTGAAGCAGACATGCATGTATACTCAGTCAAATACACACATAGACACACTACACACACATTGACACACTACACACACATAGATACACTACACACACAGACACACTACACACACATAGACACACTACACAAACACTACACACACACACTACACACACACACACACACACACTACACACACAGACACACTACACAAACATTACACACACACACCCTACACACACACTACACAAACACTACACACACACACACTACACACACACACACACACACAGACACACTACACACACATAGACACACTACACAAACACTACACACACACACTACACACACACACACACACTACACACACAGACACACTACACAAACATTACACACACACACACTACACACACACACACACACACACTACACACACAGACACACTACACAAACATTACACACACACACCCTACACACACACACACACTACACACACACACACTACACACACAGACACACTACACAAACATTACACACACACACCCTACACACACACTACACAAACACTACACACACACACACTACACACACACACACACACACAGACACACTACACACACATAGACACACTACACAAACACTACACACACACACTACACACACACACACACACACTACACACACAGACACACTACACAAACATTACACACACACACCCTACACACACACACACACTACACACACACACACTACACACACAGACACACTACACAAACATTACACACACACACCCTACACACACACACACACTACACAAACACTACACACACACACACTACACACACACTACACACACACACACACACAGACACACTACACAAACATTACACACACACACACACCCTACAAACCTCAGCAGCCCGTTTGTTCCCAGGGACCTGCAGTGTGAGTCTCCACTGTGTGAGCAGTTGCAGCAGTAGTTTGATGGAGGAGTCCTGCAGACCCTGGTGTGTATCCTGAACCTGGAGGCACACAGAGAGGGAGCCATCACACAGAGGCATCACACAGAGCCATCACACAGAGCCATCACACAGAGAGGGAGCCATCACACAGAGGCATCACACAGAGCCATCACACAGAGAGGGAGCCATCACACAGTGGCATCACACAGAGCCATCACACAGAGAGGGAGCCATCACACAGAGGCATCACACAGAGCCATCACACAGAGCCATCACACAGAGAGGGAGCCATCACACAGAGAGGGAGCCATCACACAGAGGCATCACACAGAGCCATCACACAGAGCCATCACACAGAGCCATCACACAGAGAGGGAGCCATCACACAGTGGCATCACACAGAGCCATCACACAGAGAGGGAGCCATCACACAGAGGCATCACACAGAGATGGAGCCATCACACAGACCCATCACATAGAGAGGGAGCCATCACACAGAGAGGGAGCCATCACACAGAGGCATCACACAGAGAGGGAACCATCCACACAGAGCCATCACACAGAGCCATCACACAGAGCAGTGAGGGAGCCATCACACAGAGAGGGGACCATCACACAGAGCCATCACAGAGAGCCATCACACAGAGACATCACACAGAGACATCACACAGAGCAGAGGGGGGGCCATCACACAGAGCCATCACAGAGAGGGAGCCATCACAGACAGCAGTGAGGGAGCCATCACACAGAGCCATCACAGAGAGGGAGCCATCACAGACAGCAGTGAGGGAGCCATCACACAGAGCCATCACAGAGAGGGAACCATCAAACTTGAATTGGAATTTCAGTTAATCCCCTGAATTGAAATGTACCTGTCAGCGTGTGAAGTGTGTGATTTATTTTAGAATGCATTGTTTTGAGTTATAGTGACCGATGCCGGGCTGGCGAATTGTCTGCTTTGACGCATCTCTCAATTAGAACATGTCTCTATTTTAGCCTTTTATCATTGGCGCTGTAGTCACACGAAACAACAGCAATGTTGTCATTATTCACTATTTGTTGGAGCTCATTTGAATTGGAAAAGGGGGCTAAGAGTTGAGGCTTCACCATACATATATGTAATACTCCTGGTGCAATACTCCTAATGCAATACTTCTAATACTCCAGGTGTAATACTCCTGGTGTAATACTCCTGGTGTAATACTCCTGATGTAATATTCCTGGTGTAATACTCCTGATGTAATACTCCTGGTGTAATACTCCTGATGTAATACTCCTGATATTCCTGGTGTAATACTCCTGATGTAATACTCCTGATATTCCTGATGTAATACTCCTGGTGTAATACTCCTGGTGTAATACTCCCGATGTACTCCTGATACTCCTGGTGTAATACTCCTGATACTCCTGGTGTAATACTCCTGGTGTAATACTCCTGATACTCCTGGTGTAATACTCATGGTATTCCTGGTGTAATACTCCTGATACTCCTGGTGTAATACTCATGATACTCCTGGTGTAATACTCATGATACTCCTGGTGTAATACTCCTGATACTCCTGGTGTAATACTCCCGATGTAGTACTCCTGATACTCCTGGTGTAATACTCCTGGTGTAATACTCCTGATACTCCTGGTGTAATACTCCTGATGTAATACTCCTGATACCCCTGGTGTAATACTCCTGATACTCCTGGTGTAATACTCCTGGTGTAATACTCATGATACTCCTGGTGTAATACTCATGATACTCCTGGTGTAATACTCATGATACTCCTGGTGTAATACTCCCGATGTAGTACTCCTGATACTCCTGGTGTAATACTCCTGATACTCCTGGTGTAATACTCCTGGTGTAATACTCCTGATACTCCTGGTGTAATACTCCTGATACTCCTGGTGTAATACTCCTGGTGTAATACTCCTGATACTCCTGGTGTAATACTCATGGTATTCCTGGTGTAATACTCCTGATACTCCTGGTGTAATACTCATGATACTCCTGGTGTAATACTCCTGATACTCCTGGTGTAATACTCCCGATGTAGTACTCCTGATACTCCTGGTGTAATACTCCTGATACTCCTGGTGTAATACTCCTGATGTAATACTCCTGATACCCCTGGTGTAATACTCCTGATACTCCTGGTGTAATACTCATGATACTCCTGGTGTAATACTCATGATACTCCTGGTGTAATACTCATGATACTCCTGGTGTAATACTCCCGATGTAGTACTCCTGATACTCCTGGTGTAATACTCCTGATACTCCTGGTGTAATACTCCTGGTGTAATACTCCTGATACTCCTGGTGTAATACTCCTGATACTCCTGGTGTAATACTCCTGATACTCCTGGTGTAATACTCCTGGTGTAATACTCCTGGTACTCCTGATGTAATACTCCTGATGTAATACTCCTGGTACTCCTGATGTAATACTCCTGATGTAATACTTGTGGTGTTATGTTTTGTATGTTCATGTTGTCGTTTAGGTAAAATAATTGAGCTCACTCAACAAAATGTGCATGAATACCTCTGCTCTACAATAAAATATATCTGAAACATATAGTCACCTCTCGGAGCAGGAAGTGTGTATATCCAAACAGGACGTCCTCCCTCCAATCAGAGAAATCCAGCAGCAGGCTCTGCAAGGAATTCTGGGAGATGAGGCGGAGCTCGTCGTCCATGTGGACAGTCAGGCTGACAGGAGAGAGAAGACAGAGAGGTTCTAGAATACGCCAAACATTCTAAAGATACAGTCAGACTGACAGGAGACAGAGAACACAGAGAGGTTCTAGAATACGCCAAACATTCTAAAGATACAGTCAGGCTGACAGGAGAGAGAAGACAGAGAGGTTCTAGAATACGCCAAACATTCTAAAGATACAGTCAGACTGACAGGAGAGAGAGAACACAGAGAGGTTCTAGAATACGCCAAACATTCTAAAGATACAGTCAGACTGACAGGAGAGAGAGAACACAGAGAGGTTCTAGAATACGCCAAACATTCTAAAGATACAGTCAGACTGACAGGAGAGAGAGAACACAGAGAGGTTCTAGAATACACCAAACATTTTAGAGATACAGTCAGACTGACAGGAGAGAGAACACAGAGAGGTTCTAGAATACACCAAACATTTTAGAGATACAGTCAGACTGACAGGAGAGAGAACACAGAGAGGTTCTAGAATACACCAAACATTTTAGAGATACAGTCAGACTGACAGGAGAGAGAACACAGAGAGGTTCTAGAATACACCAAACATTTTAGAGATACAGTCAGACTGACAGGAGAGAGAACACAGAGAGGTTCTAGAATACACCAAACATTCTAAAGATACAGTCAGACTGACAGGAGAGAGAACACAGAGAGGTTCTAGAATACACCAAACATTTTAGAGATACAGTCAGACTGACAGGAGAGAGAGAACACAGAGAGGTTCTAGAATACGCCAAACGTTCTAAAGATACAGTCAGACTGACAGGAGAGAGAACACAGAGAGGTTCTAGAATACGCCAAACATTCTAAAGATACAGTCAGACTGACAGGAGAGAGAGAACACAGAGAGGTTCTAGAATACGCCAAACATTCTAAAGATACAGTCAGACTGACAGGAGAGAGAACACAGAGAGGTTCTAGAATACGCCAAACATTCTAAAGATACAGTCAGACTGACAGGAGAGAGAACACAGAGAGGTTCTAGAATACACCAAACATTTTAGAGATACAGTCAGACTGACAGGAGAGAGAACACAGAGAGGTTCTAGAATACACCAAACATTTTAGAGATACAGTCAGACTGACAGGAGAGAGAACACAGAGAGGTTCTAGAATACACCACACATTCTAAAGATACAGTCAGACTGACAGGAGAGAGAGAACACAGAGAGGTTCTAGAATACACCAAACATTTTAGAGATACAGTCAGACTGACAGGAGAGAGAACACAGAGAGGTTCTAGAATACACCAAACATTTTAGAGATACAGTCAGACTGACAGGAGAGAGAACACAGAGAGGTTCTAGAATACGTCAAACATTCTAAAGATACAGTCAGACTGACAGGAGAGAGAGAACACAGAGAGGTTCTAGAATACGTCAAACATTCTAAAGATACAGTCAGACTGACAGGAGAGAGAACACAGAGAGGTTCTAGAATACACCAAACAT
>NC_088414.1:40373945-40386445 GCF_034236695.1 Oncorhynchus nerka
GACCCCGGACCCCAGATAGACATAGACCCCGGACCCCAGATAGACATAGACCCCGGACCCCAGATAGACATGGACCCCAGACCCCAGATAGACCCCGGACCCCAGATAGACATGGACCCCAGATAGACATGGACCCCAGATAGACATAGACCCCAGATAGACATAGACCCCAGATAGACATAGACCCCAGATAGACATGGACCCCAGACCCAAGATAGACATAGACCCCAGATAGACATGGACCCCAGACCCCAGATAGACATAGACACCAGATAGACATGGACCCCAGATAGACATAGACCCCAGATAGACATAGACACCAGACCCCAGATAGACATGGACCCCAGACCCCAGATAGACATGGACCCCATATAGACATGGACCCCAGATAGACATGGACCCCAGATAGACATAGACCCCAGACCCCAGATAGACATGGACCCCAGATAGACATGGACCCCAGATAGACATGGACCCCAGATAGACATGGACCCCAGATAGACATGGACCCCAGACCCCACATAGACATGGACCCCAGACCCCAGATAGACATGGACCCCAGATAGACATGGACCCCAGATAGACATGGACCCCAGACCCCAGATAGACATAGACCCCAGATAGACCTGGACACCAGATAGACATGGACACCAGATAGACATGGACCCCAGATAGACCCCGGACCCCAGATAGACATGGACCCCAGATAGACAGAGACCCCAGATAGACATGGACCCCAGATAGACATGGACCCCAGATAGACAGAGACCCCAGATAGACATAGACCCCAGATAGACATAGACCCCAGATAGACATAGACCCCAGATAGACATGGACCCCAGATAGACATGGACCCCAGATAGACATGGACCCCAGATAGACATGGACCCCGGACCCCAGATAGACATGGACCCCGGACCCCAGATAGACATGGACCCCAGATAGACATGGACCCCAGACCCCAGATAGACATGGACCCCAGACCCCAGATAGACATGGACCCCAGATAGACATGGACCCCAGATAGACATGGACCCCAGATAGACATGGACCCCAGATAGACATAGACCCCAGATAGTCCCCAGACCCCAGATAGACATGGACCCCAGATAGACATGGACCCCAGATAGACATGGACCCCAGATAGACATGGACCCCAGACAGACATGGACCACCAGACCCCAGATAGACATGGACCCCAGATAGACATGGACCCCAGACCCCAGATAGACATGGACCCCAGATAGACATGGACCCCAGATAGACATAGACCCCAGATAGACATGGACCCCGGACCCCAGATAGACATGGACCCTAGACCCCAGATAGACATAGACCCCAGACCCCAGATAGACATGGACCCCAGATAGACATGGACCCCAGATAGACATGGACCCCAGATAGACATGGACCCTAGACCCCAGATAGACATAGACCCCAGATAGACATGGACCCCAGATAGACATGGACCCCAGATAGACATGGACCCCAGATAGACATAGACCCCAGATAGACATGGACCCCAGATAGACATAGACCCCAGATAGACCCCAGATAGACATGGACCCCAGATAGACATGGACCCCAGATAGACATAGACCCCAGATAGGCCTGGACCCCAGATAGACATGGACCCCAGATAGACATAGACCCCAGATAGACATAGACCCCAGATAGACATAGACCCCAGATAGACATGGACCCCAGATAGACATGGACCCCAGATAGACATGGACCCCAGATAGACATAGACCCCAGATAGACATAGACCCCAGATAGACATAGACCCCAGATAGACATGGACCCCAGATAGACATGGACCCCAGATAGACATAGACCCCAGATAGACATAGACCCCAGATAGACATAGACCCCAGATAGACATAGACCCCAGATAGGCCTGGACCCCAGATAGACATAGACCCCAGATAGACATAGACCCCAGATAGGCCTGGACATTGACCTTAGGGGTTTTAATACTGAACATATTTAGGCTTGTCATAACAAAGGTGTTGAATAGTTACTGACAAGACATTTCAGCTTTACATTTTTTATTAATGATGTAAACATTTCTAAAAACATAATTCCACTTTGAAATTATGGGGTATTGTGTGTAGGACAGTGACGAAGAAAACAACATCTCTATTCATTCCATTTTATATTCAGGCTGTAACACAACAAGATGTGGAAAAGGTCAAGAGGTGTGAATACTTTCTGAAGGCCCTGTCGATGCCAATACGATATGTACTGCGATACTCATCATTCTCAAGATTCTATATGTATTGTGATTCTCAAGATTCTATATGTATTGTGATTCTCAAGATTCTATATGTATTGTGATTCTCAAGATTCCAAATGTATTGTGATTCTCAAGATTCTATATGTATTGTGATTCTCAAGATTCTATATGTATTGTGATTCTCAAGATTCTATATGTATTGTGATTCTCAAGATTCTAAATGTATTGTGATTCTCAAGATTCTATATGTATTGTGATTCTCAAGATTCTATATGTATTGTGATTCTCAAGATTCTATATGTATTGTGATTCTCAAGATTCTATATGTATTGTGATTCTCAAGATTCTATATGTATTGTGATTCTCAAGATTCTATATGTATTGTGATTCTCAAGATTCTATATGTGTTGTGAATCTCAAGATTCTATATGTATTGTGATTCTCAAGATTCTATATGTATTGTGATTCTCAAGATTCTAAATATATTGTGATTCTCAAGATTCTATATGTATTGTGATTCTCAAGATTGAATATGTATTGCGATTCTCAAGATTCTATATGTATTGTGATTCTCAAGATTCTATATGTATTGTGATTCTCAAGATTCTATATGTGTTGTGATTCTCAAGATTCTATATGTATTGTGATTCTCAAGATTCTAAATGTATTGTGATTCTCAAGATTCTATATGTATTGTGATTCTCAAGATTCTATATGTATTGTGATTCTCAAGATTCTATATGTATTGTGATTCTCAAGATTCTATATGTGTTGTGATTCTCAAGATTCTATATGTATTGTGATTCTCAAGATTCTATAATTGTGATTCTCAAGATAAATATATTGTGATTCTCAAGATTCTATATGTATTGTGATTCTCAAGATTGAATATGTGATTCTCAAGATTCTATATATTGATTCTCAAGATTCTATATGTATTGTGATTCTCAAGATTCTATATGTTGTGATTCTCAAGATTCTATATGTATTGTGATTCTCAAGATTCTAAATGTATTGTGATTCTCAAGATTCTATATGTATTGTGATTCTCAAGATTCTATATGTATTGTGATTCTCAAGATTCTATATGTATTGTGATTCTCAAGATTCTATATGTATTGTGATTCTCAAGATTCTATATGTATTGTGATTCTCAAGATTCTATATGTATTGTGATTCTCAAGATTCTAAATGTATTGTGATTCTCAAGATTCTAAATGTATTGTGATTCTCAAGATTCTATATGTATTGTGATTCTCAAGATTCTATATGTATTGTGATTCTCAAGATTCTATATGTATTGTGATTCTCAAGTGTGATTCTCAAGATTCTATATGTATTGTGATTCTCAAGATTCTATATTGTGATTCTCAAGATTCTATATGTATTGTGATTCTCAAGATTGAATATGTATTGTGATTCTCAAGATGCTATATGTATTGTGATTCTCAAGATTCTATATGTGTTGTGATTCTCAAGATTCTATATGTATTGTGATTCTCAAGATTCTAAATGTATTGTGATTCTCAAGATTCTATATGTATTGTGATGCTCAAGATTCTATATGTATTGTGATTCTCAAGATTCTATATGTATTGTGATTCTCAAGATTCTATATGTGTTGTGATTCTCAAGATTCTATATGCATTGTGATTCTCAAGATTCTATATGTATTGTGATTCTCAATATTCTAAATGTATTGTGATTCTCAAGATTCTAAATGTATTGTGACTCTCAAGATTCTAAATGTATTGTGATTCTCAAGATTCTATATGTATTGTGATTCTCAAGATTCTATATGTGTTGTGATTCTCAAGATTCTATATGTATTGTGATTCTCAAGATTCTATATGTATTGTGATTCTCAAGATTCTATATGTATTGTGATTCTCAAGATTCTAAATGTATTGTGATTCTCAATATTCTATATGTATTGTGATTCTCAAGATTCTATATGTATTGTGATTCTCAAGATTCTATATGTATTGTGATTCTCAAGATTCTATATGTATTGTGATTCTCAAGATTCTATATGTATTGTGATTCTCAAGATTCTATATGTATTGTGATTTCAAGATTCAAGATTCTCAAGATTCTATATGTATTGTGATTCTCAAGATTCTATAAGATCAAGATTCTATATGTATTGTGATTCTCAAGATTCTATATGTATTGTGATTCTCAAGATTCTATATGTATTGTGATTCTCAAGATTCAAGATTCTCAAGAAATGTATTGTGATTCTCAAGATTCTATATGTATTGTGATTCTCAAGATTCTAAATGTATTGTGATTCTCAAGATTCTATATGTATTGTGATTCTCAAGATTCTATATATGATTTCTCAAGATTCTATATGTATTGTGATTCTCAAGATTCTATATGATTCTATATGTGATTCTCAAGATTCTATATGTATTGTGATTTCAAGATTCTATAAGATTCTCAAGAAATGTATTGTGATTCTCAAGATTCTATATGTATTGTGATTCTCAAGATTCAAGATTCTCAAGATTCTATATGTATTGTGATTCTCTCAAGATTCTATATGTATTGTGATTCTCAAGATTCTATATGTATTGTGATCCTCAAGATTCTATATGTATTGTGATTCTCAAGATTCTATATGTATTGTGATTCTCAAGATTCTAAAATTGACTCTCAAGATTCTAAATGTATTGTGATTCTCAAGATTCTATATATGTAATTCTCAAGATTCTATATGTATTGTGATTCTCAAGATTCTATATGTATTGTGATTCTCAAGATTCTATATGTATTGTGATTCTCAAGATTCTATATGTATTGTGATTTCTCAATGTATTGTGATTCTCAAGATTCTATATGTATTGTGATTCTCAAGATTCTATATGTATTGTGATTCTCAAGATTCTATATGTATTGTGATTCTCAAGATTCTATATGTATTGTGATTCTCAAGATTCTATATGTATTGTGATTCTCAAGATTCTATATGTGTGATTCTCAAGATTCTATATGTATTGTGATTCTCAAGATTCTAAATGTATTGTGATTCTCAAGATTCTATATGTATTGTGATTCTCAAGATTCAATTGTGATCTCAAGATTCTATATGTATTGTGATTCTCAAGATTCTATATGTATTGTGATTCTCAAGATTCTATATGTATTGTGATTCTCAAGATTCTATATGTATTGTGATTCTCAAGATTCTAAATGTATTGTGATTCTCAAGATTCTAAAGATTCTATATGTATTGTGATTCTCAAGATTCTAAATGTATTGTGATTCTCAAGATTCTATATGTATTGTGATTCTCAAGATTCTATATGTATTGTGATTCTCAAGATTCTATATGTATTGTGATTCTCAAGATTCTATATGTATTGTGATTCTCAAGATTCTAAATGTATTGTGATTCTCAAGATTCTAAATGTATTGTGATTCTCAAGATTCTAAATGTATTGTGATCTCTCAAGATTCTATATGTATTGTGATTCTCAAGATTCTATATGTATTGTGATTCTCAAGATTCTATATTCTCAAGATTCTATATGTATTGTGATTCTCAAGATTCTATATGTATTGTGATTCTCAAGATTCTAAATCTATTGTGATTCTCAAGATTCTATGTATTGTGATTCTCAAGATTATTGTGATTCTCAAGATTCTATATGTATTGTGATTCTCAAGATGATTCTCAAGATTCTATATGTATTGTGATTCTCAAGATTCTAAATGTATTGTGATTCTCAAGATTCTATATGTATTGTGATTCTCAAGATTCTATATGTATTGTGATTCTCAAGATTCTATATGTATTGTGATTCTCAAGATCTCAAGATTCTATATGTATTGTGATTCTCAATCAAGATTCTAAATGTATTGTGATTCTCAAGATTCTAAATGTATTGTGATTCTCAAGATTCTATATGTATTGTGATTCTCAAGATTCTATATGTATTGTGATTCTCAAGATTCAAGATTTCTATATGTATTGTGATTCTCAAGATTCTATATGTATTGTGATTCTCAAGATTCTATATGTATTGTGATTCTCAAGATTCTATATGTATTGTGATTCTCAAGATTCTATATGTATTGTGATATTGTGATTCTCAAGATTCTATATGTATTGTGATTCTCAAGATTCTATATGTATTGTGATTCTCAAGATTCTATATGTATTGTGATTCTCAAGATTCTATATGTATTGTGATTCTCAAGATTCTATATGTATTGTGATTCTCAAGATTCTATATGTATTGTGATTCTCAAGATTCTATATGTATTGTGATTCTCAAGATTCTATATGTATTGTGATTCTCAAGATTCTATATGTATTGTGATTCTCAAGATTCTATATGTATTGTGATTCTCAAGATTCTATATGTATTGTGATTCTCAAGATTCTAAATGTATTGTGATTCTCAAGATTCTATATGTATTGTGATTCTCAAGATTCTATATGATTGATTCTCAAGATTCTATATGTATTGTGATTCTCAAGATTCTATATGTATTGTGATTCTCAAGATTCTAATGTATTGTGATTCTCAAGATTCTATATGTATTGTGATTCTCAAGATTCTATATGTATTGTGATTCTCAAGATTCTATATGTATTGTGATTCTCAAGATTCTATATGTATTGTGATTCTCAAGATTCTATATGTATTGTGATTCTCAAGATTCTATATGTATTGTGATTCTCAAGATTCTATATGTGATTCTCAAGATTCTTTCAAGATTCTATATGTATTGTGATTCTCAAGATTCTATATGTATTGTGATTCTCAAGATTCTATATGTATTGTGATTCTCAAGATTCTAAATGTATTGTGATTCTCAAGATTCTATATGTATTGTGATTCTCAAGATTCTATATGTATTGTGATTCTCAAGATTCTATATGTATTGTGATTCTCAAGATTCTATATGTATTGTGATTCTCAAGATTCTATATGTATTGTGATTCTCAAGATTCTATATGTATTGTGATTCTCAAGATTCTAAATGTATTGTGATTCTCAAGATTCTATATGTATTGTGATTCTCAAGATTCTATATGTATGATTCTCAAGATTCTATATGTATTGTGATTCTCAAGATTCTATATGTATTGTGATTCTCAAGATTCTATATGTATTGTGATTCTCAAGATTCTATATGTATTGTGATTCTCAAGATTCTATATGTATTGTGATTCTCAAGATTCTATATGTCTCAAGATTCTATATGTATTGATTCTCAAGATTCTATATGTATTGTGATTCTCAAGATTCTAAATGTATTGTGATTCTCAAGATTCTATATGTATTGTGATTCTCAAGATTCTATATGTATTGTGATTCTCAAGATTCTATATGTATTGTGATTCTCAAGATTCTATATGTATTGTGATTCTCAAGATTCTATATGTATTGTGATTCTCAAGATTCTATATGTATTGTGATTCTCAAGATTCTATATGTATTGTGATTCTCAAGATTCTATATGTATTGTGATTCTCAAGATTCTATATGTATTGTGATTCTCAAGATTCTATATGTGTTGTGATTCTCAAGATTCTATATGTATTGTGATTCTCAAGATTCTAAATGTATTGTGATTCTCAAGATTCTATATGTATTGTGAATCTCAAGATTCTATATGTATTGTGATTCTCAAGATTCTATATGTATTGTGATTCTCAAGATTCTATATGTATTGTGATTCTCAAGATTCTATATGTATTGTGATTTCTCAAGATTCTCAAGATTCTATATGTATTGTGATTCTCAAGATTCTATATGTATTGTGATTCTCAAGATTCTATATGTATTTGATTCTCAAGATTCTAAATGTATTGTGATTCTCAAGATTCTATATGTATGTATTGTGATTCTCAAGATTCTATATGTATTGTGATTCTCAAGATTCTATATGTATTGTGATTCTCAAGATTCTATATGTATTGTGATTCTCAAGATTCTAAATATATTGTGATTCTCAAGATGCTATATGTATTGTGATTCTCAAGATTGAATATGTATTGTGATTCTCAAGATTCTATATGTATTGTGATTCTCAAGATTCTATATGTATTGTGATTCTCAAGATTCTATATGTATTGTGATTCTCAAGATTCTATATGTATTGTGATTCTCAAGATTCTAAATGTATTGTGATTCTCAAGATTCTATATGTATTGTGATTCTCAAGATTCTATATGTATTGTGATTCTCAAGATTCTATATGTATTGTGATTCTCAAGATTCTATATGTGTTGTGATTCTCAAGATTCTATATGTATTGTGATTCTCAAGATTCTATATGTATTGTGATTCTCAAGATTGAATATGTATTGTGATTCTCAAGATTCTATATGTATTGTGATTCTCAAGATTCTATATGTATTGTGATTCTCAAGATTCTATATGTGTTGTGATTCTCAAGATTCTATATGTATTGTGATTCTCAAGATTCTAAATGTATTGTGAATCTCAAGATTCTATATGTATTGTGAATCTCAAGATTCTATATGTATTGTGATTCTCAAGATTCTATATGTATTGTGATTCTCAAGATTCTATATGTATTGTGATTCTCAAGATTCTATATGTATTGTGATTCTCAAGATTCTAAATGTATTGTGAATCTCAAGATTCTAAATGTATTGTGAATCTCAAGATTCTAAATGTATTGTGATTCTCAAGATTCTAAATGTATTGTGACTCTCAAGATTATATATGTATTGTGACTCTCAAGATTCTAAATGTATTGTGATTATCAAGATTCCAAATGTATTGTGATTCTCAAGATTCTATATGTATTGTGATTCTCAAGATTCTATATGTATTGTGATTCTCAAGATTCTATATGTGTTGTGATTCTCAAGAATTGTGATTCTCAAGATTCTAAATGTATTGTGAATCTCAAGATTCTATATGTATTGTGAATCTCAAGATTCTATATGTATTGTGATTCTCAAGATTCTATATGTATTGTGATTCTCAAGATTCTATATGTATTGTGATTCTCAAGATTCTATATGTATTGTGATTCTCAAGATTCTAAATGTATTGTGAATCTCAAGATTCTAAATGTATTGTGAATCTCAAGATTCTAAATGTATTGTGATTCTCAAGATTCTAAATGTATTGTGACTCTCAAGATTATATATGTATTGTGACTCTCAAGATTCTAAATGTATTGTGATTATCAAGATTCCAAATGTATTGTGATTCTCAAGATTCTATATGTATTGTGATTCTCAAGATTCTATATGTATTGTGATTCTCAAGATTCTATATGTATTGTGATTCTCAAGATTCTATATGTATTGTGATTCTCAAGATTCTAAATGTATTGTGATTCTCAAGATTCTATATGTATTGTGATTCTCAAAATTCTATATGTATTGTGATTCTCAAGATTCTATATGTGTTGTGATAGGATACTGTGATTTTATTGTGATTTGATGTTCCAAACATATTGCTCACTACATGTCTGCTGCGAGAGAACATGGGAAAATTGGTTTTGATCCCGACAATAAAAGTTCTGAAAACATGTTGGCTCACTATTTTAAAAAAAGATGGAGAACAAACTATAGGATGAAAAATACCAGAGTTTTGAAGCAGGTACAGCCGACTAGCGCTAGCTAACACTATCTAGCAACAGAAAGAAATAAAACAATATATTATTTTTACAAATTGATACTTGGAGACAAAGTATCGACATAATATCATATAAAATATTATTGCGATATGTAACTGTATCGATCCCCCATCACTAGTGGGAGAGCGTCTCTAGTGCCACTTCATGGGGCAAATACACACACACACACACACACACACACACACACACACACACACACACCCACAAGCTGCACACACACACAAACGCACACACACCTATGAGTTGGGCCTCGTCCTCAGTGAGCGTCTTGCTGAGGTAAGTCTTCTTCTTCTTCAGAGAGTTTCCAGAGGGCAGAGTGGCTCCAGTGTTGGGCATGGGAGGCTCCCCGTCCTTCTGCTGCAGGGCATCAGCTATCACCAGGAAGGCCCTCAGACCTATGTTCATACGCTACGGAGACACAACACACACACACACACACAACACACACGCACACACACACAGTATTAGTATACATTTGAGGCTCCCCAGCCTTCTGCTATAGGCATCAGGTCAGTGGTGTAGTGTAGTTAGCGAGGCTCCGAACAATGAAAACCATTTTTTAAAGGGAAATAGCTATCTACTTGAACTTCTACACATGTTGCCATGAGGCAGAGAAAATGATGCTGTTTTAAAGCTAATCTCAATGCTATTCTACACATTTTGCCAAGAGGGTGAAAGAACATTTTGCCGTTTTGCAGAAATGCAGAAATCGCTCCGCCATTTCCTGTTTGCTAAAATTCAAAAAGTTCACCTAATTTCAGTTTATGTGACAAAACAAGCAAGTAGAGAAGAATTTGACCATCTAAACCACTGTGGAATATTTTTTAAATAACCATTATTATTATATTTTCAAGCTATTTGAAGCTGGTGTACAAAACTGAAAAGTTAATAACAGTAGGCCTAGAAATAGCGTAAATAGAACATATTTACTACCGCTTCTTAGACTTGCTTTCAATGAGAATGACAGATCTATAACTTACATTTCTAAGTGAATTTGGTCAGGTCACCCAAAAACATACATATTGCAGCTTTAAAGCCACTTTCCTGTAATTTAAAAATAAAATAATTGTCCCATGGCTTATGAAATGTCTGGAGTAGAGCTTTAGGGGCCCCGACCTGCTTGCCACTGTGTTTGTTACCTCTGGGTTGAGACTGAACGCTTTCGCAGGCTTCCCGACACACAGCAGGTCAAAGATGATCTCCTTCATGGCAAAATCGAGTCTTTCCTGAAGAGAGAGAGGAGAAGAGGACTAATATTACAGAGTACTGTTAGGAGACAGAGGGGTGTGTGTGTGTGTGTGTGTGTGTGTGTGTGTGTGTGCATAGCCATGGGCCGTTTTAAGGATTTCCACACATGGGGAATTTATTTATACTTGGTCGAAAAATATGCGTATTAGCTTCCTTCTGTACGCCTAATATCTGTACAGCAGACACAGTAGTAGTAGTAGACACAGCAGTAGTATACACAGTAGTAGTAGACACAGTAGTAGTAGACACAGTAGTAGTAGACACAGTAGTAGTAGACACAGTAGTAGTAGACACAGTAGTAGTAGTAGACACAGTAGTAGTAGACACAGTAGTAGTAGACACAGTAGTAGTAGACACAGTAGTAGTAGACACAGTAGTAGTAGTAGACACAGTAGTAGTAGACACAGTAGTAGTAGTAGACACAGTAGTAGTAGACACAGTAGTAGTAGACACAGTAGTAGTAGACACAGTAGTAGTAGTAGACACAGCAGTAGTAGACACAGTAGTAGTAGTAGACACAGTAGTAGTAGACACAGTAGTAGTAGTAGACACAGTAGTAGTAGACACAGTAGTAGTAGACACAGTAGTAGTAGTAGACACAGTAGTAGTAGACACAGTAGTAGTAGACACAGTAGTAGTAGTAGACACAGTAGTAGTAGACACAGTAGTAGTAGACACAGTAGTAGTAGACACAGTAGTAGTAGACACAGTAGTAGTAGTAGACACAGTAGTAGTAGACAGTAGTAGTAGACACAGTAGTAGTAGACACAGTAGTAGTAGACACAGTAGTAGTAGTAGACACAGTAGTAGTAGACACAGTAGTAGTAGTAGACACAGTAGTAGTAGACACAGTAGTAGTAGTAGACACAGTAGTAGTAGACACAGTAGTAGTAGACACAGTAGTAGTAGACACAGTAGTAGTAGACACAGTAGTAGTAGTAGACACAGTAGTAGTAGACACAGTAGTAGTAGACACAGTAGTAGTAGTAGTAGACACAGTAGTAGTAGACACAGTAGTAGTAGACACAGTAGTAGTAGTAGACACAGTAGTAGTAGTAGACACAGTAGTAGTAGTAGACACAGTTATAGTAGTAGACACAGTAGTAGTAGACACAGTAGTAGTAGACACAGTAGTAGTAGTAGACACAGTAGTAGTAGTAGACACAGTAGTAATAGACACAGTAGTAGTAGACACAGTAGTAGTAGACACAGTAGTAGTAGTAGACATAGTAGTAGTAGTAGACACAGTAGTAGTAGACGCAGTAGTAGTAGTAGACACAGTAGTAGTAGACACAGTAGTAGTAGTAGACACAGTAGTAGTAGACACAGTAACCTGTCTGAGTATAAAGAAATGGATGTTGGTGTTGCATCA
>NC_088414.1:40396445-40441445 GCF_034236695.1 Oncorhynchus nerka
CCTGGAGTCCATTCATTAATACTATGGGACCAGACTATACCTGGAGTCCATTCATTAATACTATGGGACCAGACTACACCTGGAGTCAATGTATTAATACTATGGGACCAGACTACACCTGGAGTCCATTCATTAATACTATGGGACCAGACTACACCTGGAGTCCATTCATTAATACTATGGGACCAGACTATACCTGGAGTCCATTCATTAATACTATGGGACCAGACTATACCTGGAGTCCATTCATTAATACTATGGGACCAGACTACACCTGGAGTCCATTCATTAATACTATGGGGACCAGACTACACCTGGAGTCCATTCATTAATACTATGGGACCAGACTACACCTGGAGTCCATTCATTAATACTATGGGGACCAGACTACACCTGGAGTCCATTCATTAATACTATGGGACCAGACAACACCTGGAGTCCATTCATTAATACTATGGGGACCAGACTACACCTGGAGTCCATTCATTAATACTATGGGACCAGACAACACCTGGAGTCCATTCATTAATACTATGGGGACCAGACTACACCTGGAGTCCATTCATTAATACTATGCTGAAATCTGTAAAAGGAGAATCTGACCAGTACAGTAATAGTGGGGTATAGACTGACCAGTACAGTAATAGTGTGGTATAGACTGACCAGTACAGTATTAGACTGACCAGTACAGTAATAGACTGACCAGTACACTAATAGAGTGGTATAGACTGACCAGTACAGTAATAGGCTGACCAGTACACTAATAGAGTGGTATAGACTGACCAGTACAGTAATAATGTGGTATAGACTGACCAGTACAGTAATAGTGTGATATAGACTGACCAGCACAGTAATAGTGTGGTATAGAGTGACCAGCACAGTAATAGTGTGGTATAGACTGACCAGTACAGTAATATAGTGGTATAGACTGACCAGCACAGTAATAGTGTGATATAGACTGACCAGTACAGTAATAGTGTGGTATAGACTGACCAGTACAGTAATAGTGTGGTATAGACTGACCAGTACAGTAATAGTGTGATATAGACTGACCAGTACAGTAATAGACTGGTATAGACTGACCAGTACAGTAATATTGTGGTATAGACTGACCAGTACAGTAATAGTGTGGTATAGACTGAACAGTACAGTAATAGACTGGTATAGACTGACCAGTACAGTAATAGTGTGGTATAGACTGACCAGCACAGTACTAGTGTGGTATAGACTGACCAGTACAGTAATATAGTGGTATAGACTGACCAGTACAGTAATAGTGTGGTATAGACTGACCAGTACAGTAATAGTGTGGTATAGACTGACCAGTACAGTAATAGACTGGTATAGACTGACCAGCACAGTAATATGGTGGTATAGACTGACCAGTACAGTAATAGTGTGGTATAGACTGACCAGCACAGTAATAGTGTGGTATAGACTGACCAGTACAGTAATAGTGTGGTATAGACTGACCAGCACAGTAATAGTGTGGTATAGACTGACCAGTACAGTAATATAGTGGTATAGACTGACCAGTACAGTAATAGTGTGGTATAGACTGACCAGTACAGTAATAGTGTGGTATAGACTGACCAGTACAGTAATAGTGTGGTATAGACTGACCAGTACAGTAATAGACTGGTATAGACTGACCAGGACAGTAATAGTGTGGTATAGACTGACCAGCACAGTAATAGTGTGGTATAGACTGACCAGTACAGTAATATAGTGGTATAGACTGACCTGTACAGTAATATAGTGGTATAGACTGACCAGTACAGTAACAGTGTGTTATAGACTGAACAGTAATAGACTGGTATAGACTGACCAGTACATTAACAGTGTGGTATAGACTGACCAGCACAGTAATAGTGTGGTAGACTGACCAGTACAGTAATATACTGGTATAGACTGACCTGTACAGTAATATAGTGGTATAGACTGACCAGTACAGTAACAGTGTGGTATAGACTGAACAGTAATAGACTGGTATAGACTGACCAGTACAGTAATAGTGTGGTATAGACTGACCAGCACAGTAATAGTGTGGTATAGACTGACCAGTACAGTAATAGTGTGGTATAGACTGACCAGTCCAGCAATAGACTGACCAGTACAGTAATAGAGTGGTATAGACTGACCAGCACAGTAATAGTGTGGTATAGACTGACCAGTACAGTAATAGACTGACCAGTACAATAATAGACTGGTATAGACTGACCAGCACAGTAATAGTGTGGTATAGACTGACCAGTACAGTAATAGTGTGGTATAGACTGACCAGTACAGTAATAGTTTGGTCTAGACTGACCAGCACAGTAATAGTGTGGTATAGACTGAACAGTACAGTAATAGACTGGTATAGACTGACCAGTACAGTAATAGACTGGTATAGACTGACCAGCACAGTAATAGTGTGGTATAGACTGACCAGTACAGTAATAGTGTGGTATAGACTGACCAGTACAGTAATAGACTGGTATAGACTGACCAGTACAGTAATAGTGTGATATAGACTGACCAGTACAGTAATAGTGTGGTATAGACTGACCTGTACAGTAATAGTGTGGTATAGACTGACCAGTACAGTAATATAGTGGTATAGACTGACCAGCACAGTAATAGTGTGATATAGACTGACCAGTACAGTAATAGTGTGATATAGACTGACCAGCACAGTAATAGTGTGGTATAGACTGACCAGTACAGTAATAGTGTGATATAGACTGAACAGTACAGTAATAGACTGGTATAGACTGACCAGTACAGTAATAGTGTGGTATAGACTGACCAGTACAGTAATAGTGTGATATAGACTGACCAGCACAGTAATAGTGTGGTATAGACTGACCAGTACAGTAATAGTGTGATATAGACTGAACAGTACAGTAATAGACTGGTATAGACTGACCAGTACAGTAATAGTGTGGTATAGACTGACCAGTACAGTAATAGTGTGATATAGACTGACCAGTACAGTAATAGTGTGGTATAGACTGACCAGAGAGTGTTTCTTCCTAGAGGACAGGTCCAGCGTAGTGTCATACAGACTTTCTACAAAGTTCCTCAGACACGGAACATTCACCTCGTTCTTCACCGTCTGCAAGGTCAAAGGGAAAAGGTCATAGGTCATACACAGAGCAGAGGGGTTACACATAGACCAATGTGCAGGACAGGTACAGTATATTAGATATGAGAGATTTCAAGATATGGTATAGAGATACGTACTGCGGCTACGGGGGACTAATATCTCCAGTGACATTATTGATTGATTAGGCACATTACAACATGAAGTAGAGTTAGAGGTACACTATATTAGACATGAGAGACTATGAGATATGAGAGAGATATGAGAAGATATGAGAAGATATGAGAGGATATGAGAGGATATGGGAGGATATGAGAAGATATGAGAGGATATGAGAGGATATGAGAAGATATGAGAGAGATGTGAGAGAGATGTGAGAGGGTATGAGAAGATATGAGAGGATATGAGAAGATATGAGAAGATATGAGGGGATATGAGGGGATGTGAGAGAGATGTGAGAGGATATGAGAAGATGTGAGAGAGATGTGAGAGGACATTATAAGATATGAGAGGATATGAGAAGATATGAGAGGATATGAGAAGATATGAGAAGATATGAGGAGTGTGAGAGAGATGTGAGAGGATATGAGGGGATATGAGAAGATATGAGGAGTGTGAGATAGATATAAGGGGATATGAGGAGATATGAGAAGATATGAGAGGTGTGAGAGAGATGTGAGAGGATATGAGGGGATATGAGAAGATATGAGAGGTGTGAGAGAGATGTGAGAGGATATGAGGGGATATGAGAAGATATGAGAGGTGTGAGAGAGATGTGAGAGGATATGAGGGGATATGAGAAGATATGAGTAGTGTGAGAGAGATGTGAGAGGATATGAGGGGATATGAGAAGATATGAGAGGTGTGAGAGAGATGTGAGAGGATATGAGGGGATATGAGAAGATATGAGAGGTGTGAGAGAGATGTGAGAGGATATGAGGGGATATGAGAAGATATGAGTAGTGTGAGAGAGATGTGAGAGGATATGAGAAGATATGAGGAGTGTGAGATAGATATGAGAGGATATGAAAAGATATGAGGGGATATGAGAAGATATGAGAGGATATGAAAAGATATGAGGGGATATGAGAAGATATGAGGAGTGTGAGAGGATATGTGACAAGTGTAGAGACAGACTGGTGTGGAGATAAACTGGTACAGAGACAGACTGGTGTAGAGACAGACTGGTGTAGAGACAGACTGGTGTAGAGACAGACTGGTGTATAGACAGACTGGTGTAGAGACAGACTGGTGTAGAGACAGACTGGTGTAGAGACAGACTGGTGTAGAGACAGACTGGTGTAGAGACAGACTGGTGTAGAGACAGACTGGTGTAGAGACAGACTGGTGTAGGGAAGACTTACTGCAGCTACAGGAACCAGTATCTCTACGAAGAGTCCAGCCAGAGAATGTTTAATGTCCTTATCCTTCACCTCCAGGAAATACTGGGCACACTCCTAGAGAGAGTTAAATATATACATCATTATACACACTCCTAGAGAGAGTTAAATATATACATCATTATACACACTCATAGAGAGAGTTAAATATATATAATATACATCATTATACAAACTCCTAGAGAGTTATATATATACATCATTATACACACTCCTAGAGAGTTAAATATATACATCATTATACACACTCCTAGAGAGAGTTAAATATATACATCATTATACACACTCATAGAGAGAGTTATATATATATATATATACATCATTATACAAACTCCTAGAGAGAGTTATATATATATAATATACATCATTATACACACTCCTAGAGAGTTATATATATACATCATTATACACACTCCTAGAGAGAGTTATATACAGTATATACATCATTATACACACTCCTAGAGAGAGTTATATACAGTATATACATCATTATACACACTACTAGAGAGAGTTATATACAGTATATACATCATTATACACACTACTAGAGAGAGTTATACTGTATATATACATCATTATACACACTCCTAGAGCAAACGTGGCCATTTTGGATCCGGGGCGAAGGTACATCTAGGTCTCGACGAGGCAGTAACGATACACGTCCACTACACGCACGCACGCACGCACACGCACACGCACACGCACACACACACACACACACACACACACACACACCTGCATGAACTGGAAGGAGGCCTCGAAGTCCTCCACAGGGTACATCTTAATCCTGAAGAATTTGACTCCCATGATGAGGCTGATGGTAGACTGGAAAACATAGTGGTTCTGTTCCTTCTGTCTCAACTCCTTCAGCTCAGAGATGAACTTCTTCCTCACAGCAGGGAATCTGGTAGCACAGACACACACGGGAGGTAATATGTCACTTATCACGCCAATCTGATACATCTTTATACATTTAGCTAACAGTGTCTTTATACATACAGTTATCTCCATGTCCTTGCTGTTGCTTTGTTTGTTTGTTTGTGTATTTAGTTGTGTTGCATCTCTTACCAGGCTATTGTGAGATCATGTGTGTTCCGTACCAGGCTATTGGGAGATAATGTGTGTTCCGTACCAGGCTATTGTGAGATCATGTGTGTTCCGTACCAGGCTATTGGAGATAATGTGTGTTCCGTATCAGGTTATTGGAGATAATGTGTGTGCCGTACCAGGCTATTGGAGATAATGTGTGTTCCGTACCAGGCTATTGGAGATAATGTGTGTGCCGTACCAGGCTATTGGAGATAATGTGTGTTCCGTACCAGGCTATTGTGAGATCATGTGTGTTCCGTACCAGGCTATTGGAGATAATGTGTGTTCCGTACCAGGCTATTGGAGATAATGTGTGTTCCGTACCAGGCTATTGGAGATCATGTGTGTGCCGTACCAGGCTATTGGAGATAATGTGTGTTCCGTACCAGGCTATTGTGAGATCATGTGTGTTCCGTACCAGGCTATTGGAGATAATGTGTGTGCCGTACCAGGCTATTGGAGATAATGTGTGTTCCGTACCAGGCTATTGGAGATAATGTGCGTTCCGTACCAAACTATTGGAGATAATGTGCGTTCCGTACCAGGCTATTGGGAGATAATGTGTGTGCCGTACCAGGCTATTGGAGATAATGTGTGTGCCGTACCAGGCTATTGGAGATAACGTGCGTTCCGTACCAAGCTATTGGAGATAATGTGCGTTCCGTACCAAGCTATTGGAGATAATGTGCGTTCCGTACCAGGCTATTGGGAGATAATGTGTGTGCCGTACCAGGCTATTGGAGATAATGTGTGGTCCGTACCAAGCCATTGGAGATAATGTGCGTTCCGTACCAGGCTATTGGGAGATAATGTGTGTTCCGTACCAGGCGATTGGAGATAATGTGTGCCGTACCAGGCTATTGGGAGATAATGTGTGTTCCGTACCAGGCTATTGGGAGATAATGTGTGTGCCGTACCAGGCTATTGGGAGATAATGTGTGTTCCGTACCAGGCTATTCGGAGATAATCTGTAAAGAGGTTATAGTAGGTGGGCCTCACTGGATTACTGAGAGGCATAACACCCCCTCCTAAAACCACCAAAATACTGTGTATCTTCCATCACTATAATGGACAAACAACCTTCAATCACTATAATGGACCAACAACCTTCCATCACTATAATACACCAACAACCTTCCATCAGTATAATGGACCAACAACCTTCCATCACTATAATGGACCAACAACCTTCCATCAGTATAATGGACCAACAACCTTCCATCACTATAATGGACCAACAACCTTCCATCAGTATAATGGACCAACAACCTTCCATCAGTATAATGGACCAACAACCTTCCATCAGTATAATGGACCAACAACCTTCCATCACTATAATGGACCAACAACCTTCCATTCCATCAGTATAATGGACCAACAACCTTCCATCACTATAATGGACCAACAACCTTCCATTCCATCAGTATAATGGACCAACAACCTTCCATCAGTATAATGGACCAACAACCTTCCATCAGTATAATACACCAACAACATTCCATCAGTATAATGGACCAACAACCTTCCATCACTATAATGGACCAACAACCTTCCATCAGTATAATGGACCAACAACCTTCCATCAGTATAATGGACCAACAACCTTCCATCACTATAATGGACCAACAACCTTCCATCACTATAATGGACCAACAACCTTCCATCAGTATAATGGACCAACAACCTTCCATCAGTATAATGGACCAACAACCTTCCATCAGTATAATGGACCAACAACCTTCCATCACTATAATGGACCAACAACCTTCCATCAGTATAATGGACCAACAACCTTCAATCACTATAATGGACCAATAACCTTCCATCAGTATAATGGACCAACAACCTTCCATCAGTATAATGGACCAACAACCTTCCATCAGTATAATGGACCAACAACCTTCCATCAGTATAATGGACCAACAACCTTCCATTCCATCACTATAATGGACCAACAACCTTCAATCACTATAATGGACCAATAACCTTCCATCAGTATAATGGACCAACAACCTTCCATCAGTATAATGGACCAACAACCTTCCATCAGTATAATGGACCAACAACCTTCCATCAGTATAATGGACCAACAACCTTCCATCACTATAATGGACCAACAACCTTCCATTCCATCAGTATAATGGACCAACAACCTTCCATCACTATAATGGACCAACAACCTTCCATTCCATCAGTATAATGGACCAACAACCTTCCATCAGTATAATGGACCAACAACCTTCCATCAGTATAATACACCAACAACCTTCCATCAGTATAATGGACCAACAACCTTCCATCACTATAATGGACCAACAACCTTCCATCAGTATAATGGACCAACAACCTTCCATCAGTATAATGGACCAACAACCTTCCATCACTATAATGGACCAACAACCTTCCATCACTATAATGGACCAACAACCTTCCATCAGTATAATGGACCAACAACCTTCCATCAGTATAATGGACCAACAACCTTCCATCAGTATAATGGACCAACAACCTTCCATCACTATAATGGACCAACAACCTTCCATCACTATAATGGACCAACAACCTTCCATCAGTATAATGGACCAACAACCTTCAATCACTATAATGGACCAACAACCTTCCATCAGTATAATGGACCAACAACCTTCCATCAGTATAATGGACCAACAACCTTCCATCAGTATAATGGACCAACAACCTTCCATCACTATAATGGACCAACAACCTTCCATCAGTATAATGGACCAACAACCTTCCATCAGTATAATACACCAACAACCTTCCATCAGTATAATGGACCAACAACCTTCCATCAGTATAATGGACCAACAACCTTCCATCACTATAATGGACCAACAACCTTCCATCACTATAATGGACCAACAACCTTCCATCAGTATAATGGACCAACAACCTTCCATCAGTATAATGGACCAACAACCTTCCATCAGTATAATGGTGTCAGTAATGGCCTAGCTCAAATCACACACTACATCACACACTACATCACACACACAGAGGTACAATCATCTTTTACCATCGCCATCTGTGTATGTGTTTGTGTGTGTGTGTGTTTGTGTGTGTGTGTGTGTGTGTTTGTGTGTGTGTGTGTGTGTGTGTGTGTGTGTGTGTGTGTGTGTGTGTGTGTGTGTGTGTGTGTGTGCGTGCACCCTCCTACCTGGACTGTGCGACGACCCCCACCACCTCAGCATAGAGGTCAGCCACCATGTGCATGTTCCCTGTGTTGGGACCGAGGTAGCCCTCCTTGTACTTGAAGTGTTTGAAAGCCAGGTTAATAACTTCCTGAATCAACCCATCCATCAGAGGATGGAGTGGGATCTGAGGAGAGAGAGAGTGGGAGGGGGAGGGAGGAAAATAAGGAAAGAAGAGAAGAGGAGAGGAGAGGAGAGGAGAGGAGAGGAGAAGAGAAGAGAGGAGAGGAGAGGAGAGGAGAGGAGAGGAGAGGAGAGAGGAGAGGAGAGGAGAGGAGAGGAGAGGAGAGGAGAGGAGAGAAGAGGAGGAGAGGAGAGGAGAGGAGAGGAGAGAAGAGAAGAGAAGAGAGAGACAAGAGGAGAGGAGAGGATAAGAGAAGAGGGGAGAAGAGAAGAGGAGAGGAGAGGAGAAGAGAGGAGAGGAGAGGAGACGAGACAAGAGGAGAGGAGAGGAGAAGAGAAGAGGATTCAGTGATCTTCTTCCTCATGCCAGATATTACAAGCCTGCTCAGGTAAACTCAGCAAAAAAAGAAACGTCTCTTTTTCAGGACCTCGTCTTTCAAAGATAATTCGTAAAAATCCAAATAGATCAAAGATCTTCATTGTAAAGGGTTTAAACACTGGTTCCCATGCTTGTTCAATGAACCATAAACATTTAATGAACATGCACCTGTGGAATGGTCATTAAGACACTAACAGTTTACAGACGGTAGGCAACTAAGGTCACAGTTATGAAAACTTAGGACACTAAAGAGGACTGACTCTGAAAAACACCAAAAGAAAGATGCCCAGGGTCCCTGCTCATCTGCGTGAATGTGCCTTAGGCATGCTGCAAGGAGGCATGAGGACTGCAGATGTGGCCAGGGCAATAAATTGCAATGTCTGTACTGTGAGAAGCCTAAGACAGCGCTACAGGGAGACAGGACGGACAGCTGATCGTCCTCGCAGTGGCAGACCACGTGTTACAACACCTGCACAGGATCGGTACATCCGAACATCACATCTTCGGGACAGATACAGGATGGCAACAACAACTGCCCGAGATACACCAGGAACACACAATCCCTCCATCAGTGTTCAGACTGTCCACAATAGGCTGAGAGAGGCTGGACTGAGGGCTTGTAGGCCTGTTGTAAGGCAGGTCCTCACCAAAAATCACTGGCAACAACGTCGCCTATGGGCACAAACCCACCGTCGCTGGACCAGACAGGACTGGCACAAAGTGCTCTTCACTGATGAGTCACGGTTTTGTCTCACCAGGGGTGATGGTCGGATTTGCGTTTATCATTGAAGGAATGAGCGTTACACCAAGGCCTGTACTCTGGAGCGGGATCGATTTGGAGGTGGAGGGTCCGTCATGGTCTGGGGCGGTGTGTCACAGCATCATCGGACTGAGCTTGTTGTCATTGCAGGCAATCTTAACGCTGTGCGTTACAGGGAAGACATCCTCCTCCCTCATGTGGTACCCTTCCCGCAGGCTCATCCTGACATTACCCTCCAGTACGACAATGCGACCAGGCATACTGCTTGTTCTGTGCATGATTTCCTGCAAGACAGGAATGTCAGTGTTCTGCCATGGACAAGGAAGAGCCCAGATCTCAATCCCGTTGAGCACGTCTGGGACCTGTTGGATCAGAGGGTGAGGGTGAGGGCTAGGGCCATTCCCCCCAGAAATGTCCGGGAACTTGCAGGTGCCTTGGTGGAAGAGTAGGGTAACATCTCACTGCAAGAACTGGCAAGTCTGGTGCAGTCCATGAGGAGGAGATGCACTGCAGTACTTAATGCAGCTGGTGGCCACACCAGCTTGATTTTGACCCCCCCTTTGTTCAGGGACACATTATTCCATTTCTGTTATGTTCATACAAATATTTACACATTAAGTTTGCTGAAAATAAACACAGTTGACAGTGAGAGGACGTTTCTTTTTTTGCTGAGTTTATATCAGCTAACCACATCATATACTATAGCACTCTTGTGCCCGACGGCACATTCAATCACCTGGCAACCATTGGTTGATGCATGCAACGTCTGAGCAGGGGAACGCGACCATAATATGCAGCGTTTGGTGATGAACCACACAGCTTTACCTGTTTGAGTACTTCTATGAGCACCAGGGAGAAGATGAAGTCTATGGCCAGATCCCTCCTCTCCAGCAAGTAGTCCTTCTGCTGCTCATCACTGAGAGAGAGAGAGAGAGAGAGAGAGAGAGAGAGAGAGAGAGAGAGAGGGAGAGAGAGAGAGAGAGAGGGAGAGACAGAAACAGAGAGAGATAGAGAAATAAAGACAGAGAGAGAGACAGAGAGAGAGACAGAGAGAGAGATAAAGAAAGACAGAGAGAGAGAGAGAGAGAGAGACAGAAAGGACATGGGTTTAGAACATCAGTTCATTATTTCACAGTTCATTATTTATTGTAGTAGTGTCTACCTCTTGGACTTGGTGTTGGCCCTGGGTCTGTATTCATGACTCTCGTCCTCTAGTCCATTTTGTCGTTTATACCAGTCAAACAGTGTCTTCAGAATGGAGGGGAGACAGTACTCAGCCAGAGAACTCATTGTACTGATTAACTAGAGAGAGAGAGAGAGAGAGAGAGAGAGAGAGAGGGGAGGGAGGGAGGGGGAGGGAGAAAGGGAGGGAGAGAGGGGGGAGAGGCGGGAGGGAGGGGAAGAGATGTGGAGAGGAGGAGGACAGAGAGAGGAGGGAGTGGAGAGGAGAGGATGAGGAGGAGAGAGAGAGGAGGGAGTAGAGAGGACAGAGAGAGGAGGGAGTAGAGAGGAGAGGACAGAGAAAGGAGGGAGTAGAGAGGAGAGGAGGACAGAGAGAGGAGGGAGTGGAGAGGAGGACAGAGAGAGGAGGGAGTGGAAAGGAGAGGAGGAGAAGGAGGAGGAGGACAGAGAGAGGAGGGAGTGGAAAGGAGAGGAGGAGAAGGAGGAGGAGGACAAAGAGAGGAGGGAGAGGAGAGGAGGGCAGAGAGAGGAGGGAGTAGAGAGGAGGACAGAGAAAGGAGGGAGTGGATAAAGAGGGGGAAGAGAGAGGAGGGAGTAGAGAGGAGGACAGAGAGAGGAGGGAGTGGAACGGAGAGGAGGAGGACAGAGAAAGGAGGGAGTGGATAAAGAGGGGGAAGAGAGAGATATGTTTAGTCTGTTCTCTCAAAATAAATGTCCCACATATTTCTAGGTTTATTTTTCCATCATCCTTGATGAGTTCAATGTGGTTCATGCTGGACTATAAACCAGTTTTACCACCAGAGAGAGATAAGATACAAAAGAAACACACAGACGCTAGCATTACCTGTCGTTAACAGTAGTACTAGCACCTTCCAGTAGCATTGACGCTAGCATTACCTGTCGTTAACAGTAGTACTAGCACCTTCCAGTAGCATTGACGCTAGCATTACCTGTCGTTAACAGTAGTACTAGCACCTTCCAGTAGCATTGACGCTAGCATTACCTGTCGTTAACAGTAGTACTAGCACCTTCCAGTAGCATTGACGCTAGCATTACCTGTCGTTAACAGTAATACTAGCGCCTTCCAGTAGCATTGACGCTAGCATTACCTGTCGTTAACTGTAGTACTAGCAGATTCCAGTAGCATTGAAGCTAGCATTACCTGTCCTTAACAGTAGTACTAGCAGATTCCAGTAGCATTGAAGCTAGCATTACCTGTCGTTAACAGTAGTACTAGCACCTTCCAGTAGCATTGACGCTAGCATTACCTGTCGTTAACAGTAGTACTAGCACCTTCCAGTAGCATTGACGCTAGCATTACCTGTCGTTAACAGTAGTACTAGCACCTTCCAGTAGCATTGACGCTAGCATTACCTGTTGTTAACAGTAATACTAGCAGATTCCAGTAGCATTGAAGCTAGCATTACCTGTCCTTAACAGTAGTACTAGCAGATTCCAGTAGCATTGAAGCTAGCATTACCTGTCCTTAACAGTAGTACTAGCAGATTCCAGTAGCATTGAAGCTAGAGTTACCTGCTGTTAACACATACCTGGTCAAACTGTAGATCCTCTCCTCTCTGTAGTGACTTGTTGAGTGGCTTCTCCTGTAGAGAGGAGAGGAGAATGTTGATTAGTTATGACATATACGTATACTTTGTGACAGTTCACAGCTCAGGTACTAAGTTTAGTCTCTCTTTTTCTCCCTTCATCACTCACAGGTAGAGGTCTTAAAGAGCCCGGGTGGACCAGAAATGGACCCGATATGGACCCCGATATGTACCCCGATATGGACCCCGATATGTACCCCGATATGGACCCCGATATGGACCCCAATATGACCCCAATATGGACCCAATATGGACCCCGATATGGACCCCGATATGACCCCAATATGACCCCAATATGGACCCCGATATGGACCCCGATATGACCCCGATATGGACCCAATATGGACCCAATATGGACCCCGATATGACCCCGATATGACCCCAATATGGACCCAATATGGACCCCGATATGGACCCCGATATGACCCCAATATGGACCCAATATGGACCCCGATATGGACCCCGATATGGACCCCGATATGACCCCAATATGGACCCCGATATGACCCCAATATGGACCCCGATATGGACCCGATATGGACCCGATATGGACCCCGATATGACCCCGATATGGACCCCGATATGGACCCCGATATGGACCCCGATATGGACCCGATATGGACCCCGATATGGACCCCGATATGACCCCAATATGGACCCAATATGGACCCCAATATGGACCCCGATATGACCCCAATATGGACCCAATATGGACCCCGATATGGACCCCGATATGACCCCGATATGGACCCCGATATGGACCCCGATATGGACCCGATATGGACCCCGATATGGACCCCGATATGACTGCGATATGGACCCCGATATGGACCCCGATATGGACCCCGATATGACCCCGATATGGACCCCGATATGACCCCGATATGACTGCGATATGGACCCCGATATGACCCCGATATGGACCCCGAAAAGACCCCGATATGACCCTGATATGACCCCGATATGGACCCGATATGGACCCCGATATGGACCCCGATATGACCCCGATATGGACCCCGATATGGACCCCGATATGACTGCGATATGGACCCCGATATGGACCCCAATATGGACCCCGATATGGACCCGATATGGACCCCGATATGGACCCGATATGGACCCCGATATGGAACCCGATATGGCCCCGATATGGACCCTGATATGGACCCGATATGGACCCGATATGGACCCTGATATGGACCCGATATGGACCCGATATGGAACCCGATATGGACCCGATATGGACCCCGATATGGACCCGATATGGACCCGATATGGAACCCGATATGGACCCTGATATGGACCCGATATGGACCCGATATGGACCCTGATATGGACCCGATATGGACCCGATATGGAACCCGATATGGACCCGATATGGACCCAATATGGAACCCGATATGGACCCTGATATGGACCCGATATGGACCCTGATATGGACCCGATATGGAACCCAATATGGACCCAATATGGAACCCGATATGGACCCTGATATGGACCTGATATGGACCCGATATGGACCCGATTTGGACCCGATATGGACCCGATATGGACCCTGATATGGAACCCGATATGGACCCGATATGGACCCTGATATGGAACCCGATATGTACCCAATATGGAACCCGATATGGACCCTGATATGGACCCGATATGGACCCTGATATGGACCCGATATGGAACCCAATATGGACCCAATATGGAACCCGATATGGACCCTGATATGGACCTGATATGGACCCGATATGGACCCTGATATGGAACCCGATATGGACCCGATTTGGACCCGATATGGACCCTGATAACGAACCCAATATGGACCCGATATGGACCCGATATGAACCCGATATGGACCCCGATATGTACCCCGATATGGACCCCGATATGACCCCGATATGGACCCCGATATGACCCGATATGGAGCCGATATGACCCGATATGGACCCAATATGGACCCCGATATGGACCCTGATATGGAACCCGATATGGACCCGATTTGGACCCAATAAGGACCCTGATAACGAACCCAATATGGACCCGATATGGACCCGATATGGACCCCGATATGACCCCGATATGACCCGATATGGAGCCGATATGACCCGATATGACCCGATATGGACCCAATATGGACCCCGATATGGACCCAATATGGACCCCGATATGGACCCAATATGGACCCAATATGGACTAACTTGTCTTTAAAAAAAAATGTAAACTAGTAATATGTCGATATTTAGCTAATAATAATATAGCATAGCTTTGATTTCAACCCTGTCTAAAATGCCAAAGGTTTTGACTGTTTGGAACTCTACGGAGGAGAGCTGCTCTTCTCCTGTTCTGACCAGTGTGGCTCACAAAAAAACGATTGCTGTCCTTGTTATGAAATTACAACTTTACCCTGTTTGTGTAAAAATGAACAAAGGCACTCTGTTTAAAGCAAAACGACTAAAACCATGTGTGATCTCGCTCTCCGTAGCCGACTATGACTAAGACCTTTAAACAGGCTAACATTCACAAGGCCGCAGGGTCAGACGGATTACCAGAATACGTGGTCAGAAAATGAGCTGACCAGCTGTCAAGTTTCTTCACTGAGTTTTTCAACCCGTCTCTGGCCCAGTCTGTAATAACAACATGTTTTATGCAGACCACCATAGTCCCTGTGCCCAGCATTGAAAGGCTGGTCATGGCTCACATCAACACCATTATCCCAGAAACCCTAGACCCACTCCAATACCGCCCTAAGAGATCCACAGATGATGCAATCTCTATTGCACTCCACACTGCCCTTTCCCACCTGGACAAAATGAACACCTATGTGAGAATGCTATTCATTGACTATAGCTCAGCATTCAACACCATAGTACCCTCCAAGCTCATCAATAAGCGAAGGATCCTGGGACTGAACACCTCCCTCTGCAACTGGATCCTGGACTTCCTGACTGGTCGCCCCCAGGTGGTGAGGGTAGGTAAAAACACATCCGCCACGCTGATCCTAAACACAGGGGCCCCTCAGGGGTGCATACTCAGTCCTCTCCTGTACTCCCTGTTCACCAATGACTGCATGGCCAAGCACGACTCCAACACCATCATTAAATTTGCAGACGACACAACAGTGGTAGGCCTGATCACCGACAATGGTGAGACAGCATATAGAAGGTCAGAGACCTGGCCATGTGGTGCCAGGACAACAACCTCTCCCTCAACATGATCAAGACAAAGGAGATGATTGTGGACTACAGGAAAAGGAGGACCGAGCACGCCCCCATTCTCATCGACGGGGCTGTAGTGGAGCAGGGTGAGAGCTTCAAGTTCCTTGGTGTCCACATCAACAACAAACGAACTTGGTCCAAGCACACCAAGACCGTCGTGAAGAGGGAACGACAAAGCCTATTCCCCCTCAGGAGACTGAAAAGATTTGGCATGGGTCCTCAGATCCTCAAAAGGTTCTACAGCTGCACCATCGGGAGCATCCTGACTGGTTGCATCATCGCCTGGTATGGCAACTGCTCGGCCTCCGACCGCAAGGCACTACAGAGGGTACAGTGCGTACAGCCCAGTACATCACTGGGGCCAAGCTTCCTGCCTTCCAGGACCCCTACACCAGGCCGTGCCACAGGAAGGCCCTAAAAATAGTTAAAGACTCCAGCCACCCTAGTCATAGACTGTTCTCTCTGCACCCGCACGGCAAGCGGTACCGGAGCGCCAAGTCTAGGTCCAAGAGGCTTCTTAACAGCTTCTACCCCCAAGCCATAAGACTACTGAACAGCTAATCAAATGGCTACGCAGACTATTATCATTGCCCCCCCCAAATAAAATGTGATTTGATTTGATTTACAGTCTTAGTTCAACAAGCTGCTGCCATTAATTCACAGAAGATCATAGGTATTGTAATATATAATATTATATATATTATATCAAGCATTAGTGAACCAGCAGGATGTTACATCCGGTTCGTAAATGTAACGTTTGAATAGATGTTCGGACTGATTCATGCTACATTTTCAGTCAAATTAAATGCAATTTGTCACGTGCTTCGTAAACAACAGGTGTTTACTATGAGTGTTGACTATGAGTGTTTACTATGAATATGCTGTAGACTATGAGTGTTTACTATGAGTGTTTACTTGTAGACTATGAGTGTTTACTATGACTATGCTGTAGACTATGAGTATTTACTATGAGTGTTTACTATGAGTGTTTACTATGAGTGATTACTATGACTATGGTGTAGACTATGAGTGTTTACTATGAGTGATTACTATGAGTGTTTACTATGAGTGTTTACTATGACTATGGTGTAGACTAAGAGTGTTTACTATGAGTATTTACTATGAGTGTTTACTATGACTATGGTGTAGACTAAGAGTGTTTACTATGAGTGATTACTATGAGTGTTTACTATGAGTGTTTACTATGACTATGGTGTAGACTAAGAGTGTTTACTATGAGTATTTACTATGAGTGTTTACTATGAGTGTTTACTATGACTATGGTGTAGACTAAGAGTGTTTACTATGAGTGATTACTATGACTATGGTGTAGACTATGAGTGTTTACTATGAGTATTTACTATGAGTGTTTACTATGACTATGAGTGTTTACTATGACTATGAGTGTTTACTATGACTATGCTGTAGACTATGAGTGTTTACTATGAGTGTTTACTATGAGTGATTACTATGAGTATTTACTATGACTATGGTGTAGACTATGAGTGTTTACTATGACTCTGCTGTAGACTATGAGTATTTACTATGAGTGTTTACTATGAGTGTTTTCTATGACTATGGTGTAGACTATGAGTGTTTACTATGAGTGTTTACTATGACTATGAGTGTTTACTATGACTATGCTGTAGACTATGAGTGTTTACTATGAGTGTTTACTATGAGTGTTTACTATGAGTGATTACTATGAGTATTTACTATGACTATGGTGTAGCCTATGAGTGTTTACTATGACTATGAGTGTTTACTATGACTATGGTGTAGACTATGAGTGTTTACTATGAGTATTTACTATGACTATGAGTGTTTACTATGACTATGCTGTAGACTATGAGTGTTTACTATGAGTGTTTACTTGTAGACTATGAGTGTTTACTATGACTATGCTGTAGACTATGAGTATTTACTATGAGTGTTTACTATGAGTGTTTACTATGAGTGATTACTATGACTATGGTGTAGACTATGAGTGTTTACTATGAGTGATTACTATGAGTGTTTACTATGACTATGTTGTAGACTAAGAGTGTTTACTATGAGTGTTTACTATGAGTGATTACTATGAGTGTTTACTATGACTATGGTGTAGACTAAGAGTGTTTACTATGAGTATTTACTATGAGTGTTTACTAAGGCTATGAGTGTTTACTATGACTATGAGTGTTTACTATGACTATGCTGTAGACTATGAGTGTTTACTATGAGTGTTTACTATGAGTGTTTACTATGACTATGGTGTAGACTATGAGTGTTTACTATGAGTGTTTACTATGAGTGTTTACTATGACTATGGTGTAGACTATGAGTGTTTACTATGAGTGTTTACTATGACTATGAGTGATTACTATGACTATGGTGTAGACTATGAGTGTTTACTATGAGTATTTACTATGAGTGTTTACTATGACTATGAGTGTTTACTATGACTATGCTGTAGACTATGAGTGTTTACTATGAGTGTTTACTATGAGTGTTTACTATGAGTGATTACTATGAGTATTTACTATGACTATGGTGTAGACTATGAGTGTTTACTATGACTCTTTACTATGAGTATTTACTATGAGTGTTTACTATGAGTGTTTACTATGACTATGAGTGTTTACTATGACTATGACTGTAGACTATGAGTATTTACTATGAGTGTTTACTATGAGTGTTTTATGACTATGGTGTAGATTATGAGTGTTTACTATGAGTGTTTACTATGACTATGGTGTAGTTTACTATGAGTGTTTACTGAGTGTTTACTATGTATTTACTATGAGTGTTTACTATGACTATGAGTGTTTACTATGACTATGCTGTAGACTATGAGTGTTTACTATGAGTGTTTAATATGAGTGTTTACTATGAGTGATTACTATGAGTATTTACTATGACTATGGTGTAGCCTATGAGTGTTTACTATGAGTATTTACTATGAGTGTTTACTATGACTATGAGTGTTTACTATGACTATGGTGTAGACTATGAGTGTTTACTATGAGTATTTACTATGACTATGAGTGTTTACTATGACTATGCTGTAGACTATGAGTGTTTACTATGAGTGTTTACTTGTAGACTATGAGTGTTTACTATGACTATGCTGTAGACTATGAGTATTTACTATGAGTGTTTACTATGAGTGTTTACTATGAGTGATTACTATGACTATGGTGTAGACTATGAGTGTTTACTATGAGTGATTACTATGAGTGTTTACTATGACTATGTTGTAGACTAAGAGTGTTTACTATGAGTGTTTACTATGAGTGATTACTATGAGTGTTTACTATGAGTGTTTACTATGACTATGGTGTAGACTAAGAGTGTTTACTATGAGTATTTACTATGAGTGTTTACTAAGGCTATGAGTGTTTACTATGACTATGAGTGTTTACTATGACTATGCTGTAGACTATGAGTGTTTACTATGAGTGTTTACTATGAGTGTTTACTATGACTATGGTGTAGACTATGAGTGTTTACTATGAGTATTTACTATGAGTGTTTACTATGACTATGAGTGTTTACTATGACTATGCTGTAGACTATGAGTGTTTACTATGAGTGTTTACTATGACTATGGTGTAGACTATGAGTGTTTACTATGAGTGTTTACTATGAGTGTTTACTATGACTATGAGTGATTACTATGACTATGGTGTAGACTATGAGTGTTTACTATGAGTATTTACTATGAGTGTTTACTATGACTATGAGTGTTTACTATGACTATGGTGTAGACTATGAGTGTTTACTATGAGTGTTTACTATGAGTGTTTACTATGAGTGATTTTGAGTATTTATGACTATGGTGTAGACTATGAGTGTTTACTGACTCTGCTGTAGACTATGTATTTACTATGAGTGTTTACTATGAGTGTTTTGTATGACTATGAGTGTAGATTATGAGTGTTTACTATGAGTGTTTACTATGACTATGGTGTAGACTATGAGTGTTTACTATGAGTATTTACTATGAGTGTTTACTATGACTATGAGTGTTTACTATGACTATGCTGTAGACTATGAGTGTTTACTATGAGTGTTTACTACCCTATGAGTGTTTATGACTATACTATGAGTGATTACTATGAGTATTTACTATGACTATGGTGTAGCCTATGAGTGTTTACTATGAGTATTTACTATGAGTGTTTACTATGACTATGAGTGTTTACTATGACTATGGTGTAGACTATGAGTGTTTACTATGAGTATTTACTATGACTATGAGTGTTTACTATGACTATGCTGTAGACTATGAGTGTTTACTATGAGTGATTTACTATGAGTGTTTACTATGAGTGTTTACTATGAGTGTAGACTATGAGTGTTTACTATGAGTGTTTACTATGACTATGTTTACTATGAGTGTTTACTATGAGTGTTTACTATGAGTGATTAATATGAGTGTTTACTATGAGTGTTTACTATGAGTGTTTACTATGACTATGACTATGAGTGTTTACTATGAGTGTTTACTATGAGTGTGTAGACTAGAGTGTTTACTATGAGTGTTTACTATGACTATGGTGTAGACTATGAGTGTTTACTATGAGTGTTTACTATGAGTGTTTACTATGACTATGCTGACTATGGTGTAGACTGTAGACTATGAGTGTTTACTATGAGTGTTTACTATGAGTGTTTACTATGAGTGATTACTATGAGTATTTACTATGACTATGGTGTAGCCTATGAGTGTTTACTATGAGTATTTACTATGAGTGTTTACTATGACTATGAGTGTTTACTATGACTATGCTGTAGACTATGAGTGTTTACTATGAGTATTTACTATGACTATGAGTGTTTACTATGACTATGCTGTAGACTATGAGTGTTTACTATGAGTGTTTACTTGTAGACTATGAGTGTTTACTATGACTATGATGTAGACTATGAGTATTTACTATGAGTGTTTACTATGAGTGTTTACTATGAGTGTTTACTATGAGTGATTACTATGACTATGGTGTAGACTATGAGTGTTTACTATGACTATGGTGTAGACTAAGAGTGTTTACTATGAGTATTTACTATGAGTGTTTACTATGACTATGGTGTAGACTAAGAGTGTTTACTATGAGTGTTTACTATGAGTGATTACTATGAGTGTTTACTATGAGTGTTTACTATGACTATGGTGTAGACTATGAGTGTTTACTATGAGTATTTACTATGAGTGTTTACTATGAGTGTTTACTATGACTATGGTGTAGACTAAGAGTGTTTACTATGAGTGATTACTATGACTATGGTGTAGACTATGAGTGTTTACTATGAGTATTTACTATGAGTGTTTACTATGACTATGAGTGTTTACTATGACTATGAGTGTTTACTATGACTATGCTGTAGACTATGAGTGTTTACTATGAGTGTTTACTATGAGTGTTTACTATGAGTGATTACTATGAGTATTTACTATGACTATGGTGTAGACTATGAGTGTTTACTCTGACTCTGCTGTAGACTATGAGTATTTTCTATGAGTGTTTAATATGAGTGTTTTCTATGACTATGGTGTAGATTATGAGTGTTTACTATGAGTGTTTACTATGACTATGGTGTAGACTATGAGTGTTTACTATGAGTATTTACTATGAGTGTTTACTATGACTATGAGTGTTTACTATGACTATGCTGTAGCCTATGAGTGTTTACTATGAGTGTTTACTATGACTATGCTGTAGCCTATGAGTGTTTACTATGAGTATTTACTATGACTATGGTGTAGCCTTCGAGTGTTTACTATGAGTATTTACTATGAGTGTTTACTATGACTATGGTGTAGACTAAGAGTGTTTACTATGAGTATTTACTATGAGTGTTTACTATGACTATGTAGACTGTTTACTATTACTATGAGTGTTTACTATGAGTGATTACTATGAGTGTTTACTATGAGTGTTTACTATGACTATGAGTGTTTACTAAGAGTGTTTACTATGAGTGATTACTATGACTATGGTGTAGACTATGAGTGTTTACTATGAGTATTTACTATGAGTGTTTACTATGACTATGAGTGTTTACTATGACTATGAGTGTTTACTGTGACTATGCTGTAGACTATGAGTGTTTACTATGAGTGTTTACTATGAGTGTTTACTATGAGTGATTACTATGAGTATTTACTATGACTATGGTGTAGACTATGAGTGTTTACTATGACTCTGCTGTAGACTATGAGTATTTACTATGAGTGTTTACTATGAGTGTTTTCTATGACTATGAGTGTTTACTATGACTATGCTGTAGCCTATGAGTGTTTACTATGAGTGTTTACTATGAGTGATTACTATGAGTATTTACTATGACTATGGTGTAGCCTATGAGTGTTTACTATGAGTATTTACTATGAGTGTTTACTATGACTATGAGTGTTTACTATGACTATGAGTGTTTACTATGAGTGTTTACTATGAGTATTTACTATGACTATGAGTGTTTACTATGACTATGCTGTAGACTATGAGTGTTTACTATGAGTATTTACTATGAGTGTTTACTATGAGTGTTTTATATGACTATGGTGTAGACTATGAGTGTTTACTATGAGTGTTTACTATGACTATGGTGTAGACTATGAGTGTTTACTATGAGTGTTTACTATGAGTGATTACTATGAGTGTTTACTATGAGTGTTTACTATGAGTGTTTACTATGACTATGGTGTAGACTAAGAGTGTTTACTATGAGTGTTTACTATGAGTGATTACTATGAGTGTTTACTATGAGTGTTTACTATGAGTGTTTACTATGACTATGAGTGTTTACTATGACTATGCTGTAGACTATGAGTGTTTACTATGAGTGTTTACTATGAGTGTTTACTATGAGTGAGTACTATGAGTATTTACTATGACTATGGTGTAGACTATGAGTGTTTACTATGACTGCTAGACTATGAGTATTTACTATGAGTGTTTTCTATGACTATGGTGTAGATTATGAGTGTTTACTATGAGTGTTTACTATGACTATGGTGTAGACTATGAGTGTTTACTATGAGTGTTTACTATGACTATGGTGTAGACTATGAGTGTTTACTATGAGTATTTACTATGAGTGTTTACTATGACTATGAGTGTTTACTATGACTATGCTGTAGCCTATGAGTGTTTACTATGAGTGTTTACTATGAGTGTTTACTATGAGTGATTACTATGAGTATTTACTATGACTATGGTGTAGCCTATGAGTGTTTACTATGAGTATTTACTATGAGTGTTTACTATGACTATGAGTGTTTACTATGACTATGGTGTAGACTATGAGTGTTTACTATGAGTATTTACTATGACTATGAGTGTTTACTATGACTATGCTGTAGACTATGAGTGTTTACTATGAGTGTTTACTTGTAGACTATGAGTGTTTACTATGACTATGCTGTAGACTATGAGTATTTACTATGAGTGTTTACTATGAGTGTTTACTATGAGTGATTACTATGACTATGGTGTAGACTATGAGTGTTTACTATGAGTGATTACTATGAGTGTTTACTATGACTATGGTGTAGACTAAGAGTGTTTACTATGAGTATTTACTATGAGTGTTTACTATGACTATGGTGTAGACTAAGAGTGTTTACTATGAGTGTTTACTATGAGTGATTACTATGAGTGTTTACTATGAGTGTTTACTATGACTATGGTGTAGACTAAGAGTGTTTACTATGAGTGATTACTATGACTATGGTGTAGACTATGAGTGTTTACTATGAGTATTTACTATGAGTGTTTACTATGACTATGAGTGTTTACTATGACTATGAGTGTTTACTATGACTATGAGTGTTTACTATGACTATGCTGTAGACTATGAGTGTTTACTATGAGTGTTTACTATGAGTGTTTACTATGACTATGGTGTAGACTATGAGTGTTTACTATGAGTGTTTACTATGAGTGTTTACTATGACTATGAGTGATTACTATGACTATGGTGTAGACTATGAGTGTTTACTATGAGTATTTACTATGAGTGTTTACTATGACTATGAGTGTTTACTATGACTATGCTGTAGACTATGAGTGTTTACTATGAGTGTTTACTATGAGTGTTTACTATGAGTGATTACTATGAGTATTTACTATGACTATGGTGTAGACTATGAGTGTTTACTATGACTCTGCTGTAGACTATGAGTATTTACTATGAGTGTTTACTATGAGTGTTTTCTATGACTATGGTGTAGATTATGAGTGTTTACTATGAGTGTTTACTATGACTATGGTGTAGACTATGAGTGTTTACTATGAGTATTTACTATGAGTGTTTACTATGACTATGAGTGTTTACTATGACTATGCTGTAGACTATGAGTGTTTACTATGAGTGTTTACTATGAGTGTTTACTATGAGTGATTACTATGAGTATTTACTATGACTATGGTGTAGCCTATGAGTGTTTACTATGAGTATTTACTATGAGTGTTTACTATGACTATGAGTGTTTACTATGACTATGGTGTAGACTATGAGTGTTTACTATGAGTATTTACTATGACTATGAGTGTTTACTATGACTATGCTGTAGACTATGAGTGTTTACTATGAGTATTTACTATGAGTGTTTACTATGAGTGTTTTATATGACTATGGTGTAGACTATGAGTGTTTACTATGAGTGTTTACTATGACTATGGTGTAGACTATGGGGTTTCAGGTGTCTCCGGAAGGTGGTGATTGACTCCGACGACGCCAGGACAGCGGAGTCAATCACCACCTTCCGGAGACACCTGAAACCCCACCTCTTTAAGGAATACCTAGGATAGGATAAAGTAATCCTTCTCCCCCTCTGAGTGTTTACCCCTTAAAAGACCTAGATGCACTATTGTAAAGTGGCTGTTCCACTGGATGTCATAAGGTGAAAGCACTAATTTGTAAGTCGCTCTGATAAGAGTGTTTGCTAAATGACTTAAATGTAAATGTAAATGATGACTATGAGTGTTTATTATGAGTGTTTACTATGAGTGTTTACTATGAGTGTTTACTATGAGTGTTTACTATGAGTGTTTACTATGAGTGTTTACTATGAGTGTTTACTATGAGTGTTTACTATGAGTGTTTACTATGAGTGTTTACTTTTTACTATGAGTGTTTACTATGGACTATGAGTGTTTTTGACTAGTGAGACTATGTGTTACTATGAGTGTTTACTATGAGTGTTTACTATGAGTGTTTACTATGAGTGATTACTATGAGTATTTACTATGACTATGGTGTAGTAGTGTTTACTATGAGTATTTACTATGAGTGTTTACTATACTATGAGTGTTTACTATGACTATGGTGTAGACTATGAGTGTTTACTATGAGTATTTACTACTATGAGTGTTTACTATGACTATGCTGTAGACTATGAGTGTTTACTATGAGTGTAATGAGTTTACTATGAGTGACTATTTACTATGAGTGTTTACTATGAGTGTTTACTGACTATTGACTATGAGTGTTTACTCTGGACTATGCTGTAGACTAAAGTTTACTATGATGAGTTTACTATGACTATGGTGTTTACTATGAGTGTTTACTATGAGTGTTTACTATGAGTGTTTACTATGAGTGTTTTATGACTATGAGTGTTTACTATGAGTGTTTACTATGATATGAGTGTTTACTATGACTATGTGTAGACTAGACTATGAGTGTTTACTATGAGTGTGTTTACTATATGTTTACTATGAGTGTTTACTAGTGACTATGAGTGTTTACTTGACTATGGTGTAGACTATGAGTGTTTACTATGAGTGTTTTTACTATGGTGTAGACTATGAGTGTTTACTATGAGTGTTTACTATGAGTGTTTACTATGACTATGTGTAGACTATGAGTGTTTACTATGAGTGTTTACTATGAGTGTTTACTATGAGTGTGAGTGTTTACTATGACTATGGTGTAGACTATGAGTGTTTACTATGAGTATTTACTATGAGTGTTTACTATGACTATGAGTGTTTACTATGACTATGGTGTAGACTATGAGTGTTTACTAGTGTTTACTATGAGTGTTTACTATGACTATGGTGTAGACTATGAGTGTTTACTATGAGTGTTTATTGTAGACTACTGAGTGTTTACTATGACTATGATGTAGACTATGAGTATTTACTATGAGTGTTTACTATGAGTGTTTACTATGAGTGTTTACTATGACTATGGTGTAGACTATGAGTGTTTACTGTTTACTATGAGTGAGTAGAGTGTTTACTATGAGTGTTTACTATGAGTGTTTACTATGACTATGGTGTAGACTAAGAGTGTTTACTATGAGTGTTTACTATGAGTGATTACTGAGTGTTTACTATGAGTATTTACTATGACTATGAGTGAGTGTTTACTATGAGTATTTACTATGAGTGTTTACTATGAGTGTTTACTATGACTATGGTGTAGACTAGAGTGTTTACTATGAGTGATTACTATGACTATGGTGTAGACTATGAGTGTTTACTATGAGTATTTACTATGAGTGTTTACTATGACTATGAGTGTTTACTATGACTATGAGTGTTTACTATGACTATGCTGTAGACTATGAGTGTTTACTATGAGTGTTTACTATGAGTGTTTACTATGAGTGATTACTATGAGTATTTACTATGACTATGGTGTAGACTATGAGTGTTTACTCTGACTCTGCTGTAGACTATGAGTATTTTCTATGAGTGTTTAATATGAGTGTTTTCTATGACTATGGTGTAGATTATGAGTGTTTACTATGAGTGTTTACTATGACTATGGTGTAGACTATGAGTGTTTACTATGAGTATTTACTATGAGTGTTTACTATGACTATGAGTGTTTACTATGACTATACTATGAGTGTTTACTATGAGTGTTTACTATGACTATGCTGTAGCCTATGAGTGTTTACTATGAGTATTTACTATGACTATGGTGTAGCCTTCGAGTGTTTACTATGAGTATTTACTATGAGTGTTTACTATGACTATGAGTGTTTACTATGACTATGGTGTAGACTATGAGTGTTTACTATGAATATTTACTATGACTATGAGTGTTTACTATGACTATGCTGTAGACTATGAGTGTTTACTATGAGTGTTTACTTGTAGACTATGAGTGTTTACTATGACTATGCTGTAGACTATGAGTATTTACTATGAGTGTTTACTATGAGTGTTTACTATGAGTGATTACTATGACTATGGTGTAGACTATGAGTGTTTACTATGAGTGATTACTATGAGTGTTTACTATGACTATGGTGTAGACTAAGAGTGTTTACTATGAGTATTTACTATGAGTGTTTACTATGACTATGGTGTAGACTATGAGTGTTTACTATGAGTGTTTACTATGAGTGATTACTATGAGTGTTTACTATGAGTGTTTACTATGACTATGGTGTAGACTATGAGTGTTTACTATGAGTGATTACTATGACTATGGTGTAGACTATGAGTGTTTACTATGATATTTACTATGAGTGTTTACTATGACTATGAGTGTTTACTATGACTATGAGTGTTTACTGTGACTATGCTGTAGACTATGAGTGTTTACTATGAGTGTTTACTATGAGTGTTTACTATGAGTATTTACTATGAGTGTTTACTATGAGTATTTACTATGACTATGGTGTTAGACTATGAGTGTTTACTATGACTATGCTGTAGACTATGAGTGTTTACTATGAGTGTTTACTATGAGTGTTTACTATGACTATGAGTGTTTACTATGACTATGTTTACTATGACTATGAGTGTTTACTATGAGTGTTTACTATGAGTGTTTACTATGAGTGTTTACTATGAGTGTTTACTATGAGTGTTTACTATGACTATGGTGTTTACTATGAGTGTTTACTATGAGTGTTTACTATGAGTGTTTACTATGAGTGTTTACTATGACTATGGTGTAGACTATGAGTGTTTACTATGAGTGATTACTATGACTATGGTGTAGACTATGAGTGTTTACTATGAGTATTTACTATGAGTGTTTACTATGACTATGAGTGACTATGACTATGAGTGTTTACTATGACTATGCTGTAGACTATGAGTGTTTACTATGAGTGTTTACTATGAGTGTTTACTATGAGTGATTACTATGAGTATTTACTATGACTATGGTGTAGACTATGAGTGTGACTCTGCTGTAGACTATGAGTACTAGTGATGAGTGTTTTCTATGACTATGGTTAGATTATGAGTGTTTACTATGAGTGTTTACTATGACTATGGTGTAGACTATGAGTGTTTACTATGAGTATTTACTATGAGTGTTTACTATGACTATGAGTGTTTACTATGACTATTTACTATAGTGTTTACTATTTACTATGAGTGTTTACTATGACTATGGTGTTTACTATGAGTGTTTACTATGAGTATTTACTTGACTATGAGTGTTTACTATGAGTATTTACTATGAGTGTTTACTATGACTATGAGTGTTTACTATGACTATGGTGTAGACTATGAGTGTTTACTATGAGTATTTACTATACTATGAGTGTTTACTATGAGTGCTGTAGACTATGAGTATTTACTATGAGTGAGTGTTTACTATGAGTGTTTTACTATGAGTGATTACTATGACTATGGTGTAGACTATGAGTGTTTACTATGAGTGATTACTATGAGTGTTTACTATGACTATGGTGTAGACTAAGAGTGTTTACTATGAGTATTTACTATGAGTGTTTACTATGACTATGGTGTAGACTAAGAGTGTTTACTATGAGTGTTTACTATGAGTGATTACTATGAGTGTTTACTATGAGTGTTTACTATGACTATGGTGTAGACTATGAGTGTTTACTATGAGTGATTTTACTATGACTATGTAGACTATGAGTGTTTACTATGAGTATTTACTATGAGTGTTTACTATGACTATGAGTGTTTACTATGACTATGAGTGTTTACTGTGACTATGCTGTAGACTATGAGTGTTTACTATGAGTGTTTACTATGAGTGTTTACTATGAGTGATTACTATGAGTATTTACTATGACTATGGTGTAGACTATGAGTGTTTACTATGACTATGGTGTAGACTATGAGTATTTACTATGAGTGTTTACTATGAGTGTTTACTATGACTATGAGTGTTTACTATGACTATGCTGTTACTATGAGTGTTTACTATGAGTGTTTACTATAGTGATTACTATGAGTGTTTACTATGACTATGGTGTAGCCTATGAGTGTTTACTATGAGTATTTACTATGAGTGTTTACTATGACTATGAGTGTTTACTATGACTATGGTGTAGACTATGAGTGTTTACTATGAGTATTTACTATGACTATGAGTGTTTACTATGACTATGCTGTAGACTATGAGTGTTTACTATGAGTGTTTTATATGACTATGGTGTAGACTATGAGTGTTTACTATGAGTGTTTACTATGACTATGGTGTAGACTATGAGTGTTTACTATGAGTGTTTACTATGAGTGATTACTATGAGTGTTTACTATGAGTGTTTACTATGAGTGTTTACTATGACTATGGTGTAGACTAAGAGTGTTTACTATGAGTGTTTACTATGAGTGATTACTATGAGTGTTTACTATGAGTGTTTTCTATGAGTGTTTACTATGAGTGTTTACTATGACTATGAGTGTTTACTATGACTATGCTGTAGACTATGAGTGTTTACTATGAGTGTTTACTATGAGTGTTTACTATGAGTGAGTACTATGAGTATTTACTATGACTATGGTGTAGACTATGAGTGTTTACTATGACTCTGCTGTAGACTATGAGTATTTACTATGAGTGTTTTCTATGACTATGGTGTAGATTATGAGTGTTTACTATGAGTGTTTACTATGACTATGGTGTAGACTATGAGTGTTTACTATGAGTATTTACTATGAGTGTTTACTATGACTATGAGTGTTTACTATGACTATGCTGTAGCCTATGAGTGTTTACTATGAGTGTTTACTATGAGTGTTTACTATGAGTGATTACTATGAGTATTTACTATGACTATGGTGTAGCCTATGAGTGTTTACTATGAGTATTTACTATGAGTGTTTACTATGACTATGAGTGTTTACTATGACTATGGTGTAGACTATGAGTGTTTACTATGAGTATTTACTATGACTATGAGTGTTTACTATGACTATGCTGTAGACTATGAGTGTTTACTATGAGTGTTTACTTGTAGACTATGAGTGTTTACTATGACTATGCTGTAGACTATGAGTATTTACTATGAGTGTTTACTATGAGTGTTTACTATGAGTGATTACTATGACTATGGTGTAGACTATGAGTGTTTACTATGAGTGATTACTATGAGTGTTTACTATGACTATGGTACTAGACTAAGAGTGTTTACTATGAGTGTATTTACTATGAGTGTTTACTATGACTATGGTGTAGACTAAGAGTGTTTACTATGAGTGTTTACTATGAGTGTTTACTATGAGTGTTTACTATGAGTGTTTACTATGACTATGGTGTAGACTAAGAGTGTTTACTATGAGTGATTACTATGACTATGGTGTAGACTATGAGTGTTTACTATGAGTATTTACTATGAGTGTTTACTATGACTATGAGTGTTTACTATGACTATGAGTGTTTACTATGACTATGCTGTAGACTATGAGTGTTTACTATGAGTGTTTACTATGAGTGTTTACTATGAGTGATTACTATGAGTATTTACTATGACTATGGTGTAGACTATGAGTGTTTACTATGACTCTGCTGTAGACTATGAGTATTTACTATGAGTGTTTACTATGAGTGTTTTCTATGACTATGGTGTAGATTATGAGTGTTTACTATGAGTGTTTACTATGACTATGGTGTAGACTATGAGTGTTTACTATGAGTATTTACTATGAGTGTTTACTATGACTATGAGTGTTTACTATGACTATGCTGTAGACTATGAGTGTTTACTATGAGTGTTTACTATGAGTGATTACTATGAGTATTTACTATGACTATGGTGTAGCCTATGAGTGTTTACTATGAGTGTTTAATATGAGTGTTTACTATGAGTGATTACTATGAGTATTTACTATGACTATGGTGTAGCCTATGAGTGTTTACTATGAGTATTTACTATGAGTGTTTACTATGACTATGAGTGTTTACTATGACTATGGTGTAGACTATGAGTGTTTACTATGAGTATTTACTATGACTATGAGTGTTTACTATGACTATGCTGTAGACTATGAGTGTTTACTATGAGTGTTTACTTGTAGACTATGAGTGTTTACTATGACTATGCTGTAGACTATGAGTATTTACTATGAGTGTTTACTATGAGTGTTTACTATGAGTGATTACTATGACTATGGTGTAGACTATGAGTGTTTACTATGAGTGATTACTATGAGTGTTTACTATGACTATGTTGTAGACTAAGAGTGTTTACTATGAGTGTTTACTATGAGTGATTACTATGAGTGTTTACTATGAGTGTTTACTATGACTATGGTGTAGACTAGAGTGTTTACTATGAGTGTTTACTATGAGTGTTTCTACTATGAGTGTTTACTATGACTATGAGTGTTTTATATGACTATGTTTAGACTATGAGTGTTTACTATGAGTGTTTACTATGAGTGTTTACTATGACTAGACTATGAGTGTTTACTATGAGTATTTACTATGAGTGTTTTTACTATGAGTGTTTACTTACTATGACTATGAGTGTTTACTATGAGTGTTTACTATGAGTGTTTACTATGACTATGGTGTAGACTATGAGTGTTTACTATGAGTGTTTACTATGAGTGTTTACTATGACTATGAGTGTGACTATGGTGTACTATGAGTGTTTACTATGTATTTACTATGAGTGTTTACTATGACTATGAGTGTTTACTATGACTATGCTGTAGACTATGAGTGTTTACTATGAGTGTTTACTATGAGTGTTTACTATGAGTGATTACTATGAGTATTTACTATGACTATGGTGTAGACTATGAGTGTTTACTATGACTCTGCTGTAGACTATGAGTATTTACTATGAGTGTTTTCTATGACTATGGTGTAGATTATGAGTGTTTACTATGAGTGTTTACTATGACTATGGTGTAGACTATGAGTGTTTACTATGAGTATTTACTATGAGTGTTTACTATGACTATGAGTGTTTACTATGACTATGCTGTAGACTATGAGTGTTTACTATGAGTGTTTACTATGAGTGTTTACTATGAGTGATTACTATGAGTATTTACTATGACTATGGTGTAGCCTATGAGTGTTTACTATGAGTATTTACTATGAGTGTTTACTATGACTATGAGTGTTTACTATGACTATGGTGTAGACTATGAGTGTTTACTATGAGTATTTACTATGACTATGAGTGTTTACTATGACTATGCTGTAGACTATGAGTGTTTACTATGAGTATTTACTATGAGTGTTTACTATGAGTGTTTTATATGACTATGGTGTAGACTATGAGTGTTTACTATGAGTGTTTACTATGACTATGGTGTAGACTATGGGGTTTCAGGTGTCTCCGGAAGGTGGTGATTGACTCCGACGACGCCAGGACAGCGGAGTCAATCACCACCTTCCGGAGACACCTGAAACCCCACCTCTTTAAGGAATACCTAGGATAGGATAAAGTAATCCTTCTCCCCCTCCCTCCCCCCTTAAAAGACCTAGATGCACTATTGTAAAGTGGCTGTTCCACTGGATGTCATAAGGTGAAAGCACCAATTTGTAAGTCGCTCTGGATAAGAGCGTCTGCTAAATGACTTAAATGTAAATGTAAATGATGACTATGAGTGTTTATTATGAGTGTTTACTATGAGTGATTACTATGAGTGTTTACTATGAGTGTTTACTATGAGTGTTTACTATGAGTGTTTACTATGAGTGATTACTATGAATGTTTACTATGAGTGTTTACTATGAGTGTTTACTATGAGTGATTACTATGAGTGTTTACTATGAGTGTTTACTATGAGTGTTTACTATGACTATGGTGTAGACTAAGAGTGTTTACTATGAGTGTTTACTATGACTATGGTGTAGACTATGAGTGTTTACTATGAGTATTTACTATGAGTGTTTACTATGACTATGCTGTAGACTATGAGTGTTTACTATGAGTGTTTACTATGAGTGTTTACTATGAGTGATTACTATGAGTATTTACTATGACTATGGTGTAGCCTATGAGTGTTTACTATGAGTATTTACTATGAGTGTTTACTATGACTATGAGTGTTTACTATGACTATGCTGTAGACTAGTGAGTGTTTACTATGACTATGAGTGTTTACTATGACTATGCTGTAGACTATGAGTGTTTACTATGAGTGTTTACTTGTAGACTATGAGTGTTTACTATGACTATGATGTAGACTATGAGTATTTACTATGAGTGTTTACTATGAGTGTTTACTATGAGTGATTACTATGACTATGGTGTAGACTATGAGTGTTTACTATGACTATGGTGTAGACTAAGAGTGTTTACTATGAGTATTTACTATGAGTGTTTACTATGACTATGGTGTAGACTAAGAGTGTTTACTATGAGTGTTTACTATGAGTGATTACTATGAGTGTTTACTATGAGTGTTTACTATGACTATGGTGTAGACTATGAGTGTTTACTATGAGTATTTACTATGAGTGTTTACTATGAGTGTTTACTATGACTATGGTGTAGACTAAGAGTGTTTACTATGAGTGATTACTATGACTATGGTGTAGACTATGAGTGTTTACTATGAGTATTTACTATGAGTGTTTACTATGACTATGAGTGTTTACTATGACTATGAGTGTTTACTATGACTATGCTGTAGACTATGAGTGTTTACTATGAGTGTTTACTATGAGTGTTTACTATGAGTGATTACTATGAGTATTTACTATGACTATGGTGTAGACTATGAGTGTTTACTCTGACTCTGCTGTAGACTATGAGTATTTTCTATGAGTGTTTAATATGAGTGTTTTCTATGACTATGGTGTAGATTATGAGTGTTTACTATGAGTGTTTACTATGACTATGGTGTAGACTATGAGTGTTTACTATGAGTATTTACTATGAGTGTTTACTATGACTATGAGTGTTTACTATGACTATGCTGTAGCCTATGAGTGTTTACTATGAGTGTTTACTATGACTATGCTGTAGCCTATGAGTGTTTACTATGAGTATTTACTATGACTATGGTGTAGCCTTCGAGTGTTTACTATGAGTATTTACTATGAGTGTTTACTATGACTATGAGTGTTTACTATGACTATGGTGTAGACTATGAGTGTTTACTATGAATATTTACTATGACTATGAGTGTTTACTATGACTATGCTGTAGACTATGAGTGTTTACTATGAGTGTTTACTTGTAGACTATGAGTGTTTACTATGACTATGCTGTAGACTATGAGTATTTACTATGAGTGTTTACTATGAGTGTTTACTATGAGTGATTACTATGACTATGGTGTAGACTATGAGTGTTTACTATGAGTGATTACTATGAGTGTTTACTATGACTATGGTGTAGACTAAGAGTGTTTACTATGAGTATTTACTATGAGTGTTTACTATGACTATGGTGTAGACTAAGAGTGTTTACTATGAGTGTTTACTATGAGTGATTACTATGAGTGTTTACTATGAGTGTTTACTATGACTATGGTGTAGACTAAGAGTGTTTACTATGAGTGATTACTATGACTATGGTGTAGACTATGAGTGTTTACTATGAGTATTTACTATGAGTGTTTACTATGACTATGAGTGTTTACTATGACTATGAGTGTTTACTGTGACTATGCTGTAGACTATGAGTGTTTACTATGAGTGTTTACTATGAGTGTTTACTATGAGTGATTACTATGAGTATTTACTATGACTATGGTGTAGACTATGAGTGTTTACTATGACTCTGCTGTAGACTATGAGTATTTACTATGAGTGTTTACTATGAGTGTTTTCTATGACTATGAGTGTTTACTATGACTATGCTGTAGCCTATGAGTGTTTACTATGAGTGTTTACTATGAGTGTTTACTATGAGTGATTACTATGAGTGTTTACTATGAGTGTTTACTATGACTATGGTGTAGACTATGAGTGTTTACTATGAGTATTTACTATGAGTGTTTACTATGAGTGTTTACTATGACTATGGTGTAGACTATGAGTGTTTACTATGAGTGATTACTTGACTATGGTGTAGACTATGAGTGTTTACTATTGACTATGAGTGTTTACTATGACTATGAGTGTTTACTATGACTATGAGTGTTTACTATGACTTGTAGACTATGAGTGTTTACTATGAGTGTTTACTATGAGTGTTTACTATGAGTGATTACTATGAGTATTTACTATGACTATGGTGTAGACTATGAGTGTTTACTCTGACTCTGCTGTAGACTATGAGTATTTTCTATGAGTGTTTAATATGAGTGTTTTCTATGACTATGGTGTAGATTATGAGTGTTTACTATGAGTGTTTACTATGACTATGGTGTAGACTATGAGTGTTTACTATGAGTATTTACTATGAGTGTTTACTATGACTATGAGTGTTTACTATGACTATGCTGTAGCCTATGAGTGTTTACTATGAGTGTTTACTATGACTATGCTGTAGCCTATGAGTGTTTACTATGAGTATTTACTATGACTATGGTGTAGCCTTCGAGTGTTTACTATGAGTATTTACTATGAGTGTTTACTATGACTATGAGTGTTTACTATGACTATGGTGTAGACTATGAGTGTTTACTATGAATATTTACTATGACTATGAGTGTTTACTATGACTATGCTGTAGACTATGAGTATTTACTATGAGTGTTTACTATGAGTGTTTACTATGAGTGATTACTATGACTATGGTGTAGACTATGAGTGTTTACTATGAGTGATTACTATGAGTGTTTACTATGACTATGGTGTAGACTAAGAGTGTTTACTATGAGTATTTACTATGAGTGTTTACTATGACTATGGTGTAGACTAAGAGTGTTTACTATGAGTGTTTACTATGAGTGATTACTATGAGTGTTTACTATGAGTGTTTACTATGACTATGGTGTAGACTAAGAGTGTTTACTATGAGTGATTACTATGACTATGGTGTAGACTATGAGTGTTTACTATGAGTATTTACTATGAGTGTTTACTATGACTATGAGTGTTTACTATGACTATGAGTGTTTACTATGACTATGCTGTAGACTATGAGTGTTTACTATGAGTGTTTACTATGAGTGTTTACTATGAGTGATTACTATGAGTATTTACTATGACTATGGTGTAGACTATGAGTGTTTACTATGACTCTGCTGTAGACTATGAGTATTTACTATGAGTGTTTACTATGAGTGTTTTCTATGACTATGAGTGTTTACTATGACTATGCTGTAGCCTATGAGTGTTTACTATGAGTGTTTACTATGAGTGATTACTATGAGTATTTACTATGACTATGGTGTAGCCTATGAGTGTTTACTATGAGTATTTACTATGAGTGTTTACTATGACTATGAGTGTTTACTATGACTATGGTGTAGACTATGAGTGTTTACTATGAGTATTTACTATGACTATGAGTGTTTACTATGACTATGCTGTAGACTATGAGTGTTTACTATGAGTGTTTTATATGACTATGGTGTAGACTATGAGTGTTTACTATGAGTGTTTACTATGACTATGGTGTAGACTATGAGTGTTTACTATGAGTGTTTACTATGAGTGATTACTATGAGTGTTTACTATGAGTGTTTACTATGAGTGTTTTATGACTATGGTGTAGACTAGAGTGTTTACTATGAGTGTTTACTGAGTGTTTACTATGAGTGTTTACTATGAGTGTTTTCTATGAGTGTTTACTATGAGTGTTTACTTGACTATGAGTGTTTACTATGACTATACTGTAGACTATGAGTGTTTACTATAGTGTTTTTGACTATGAGTGTTTACTAGAGTGTTTACTATGAGTGTTTACTATGACTATGAGTGTTTGTAGACTATGAGTGTTTACTACTGTGAGACTATGAGTGTTTACTATGAGTGTTTTCTATGACTATGGTGTAGATTATGAGTGTTTACTATGAGTGTTTACTATGACTATGGTGTAGACTATGAGTGTTTACTATGAGTATTTACTATGAGTGTTTACTATGACTATGAGTGTTTACTATGACTATGCTGTAGCCTATGAGTGTTTACTATGAGTGTTTACTATGAGTGTTTACTATGAGTGATTACTATGAGTATTTACTATGACTATGGTGTAGACTATGAGTGTTTACTATGAGTATTTACTATGAGTGTTTACTATGACTATGAGTGTTTACTATGACTATGGTGTAGACTATGAGTGTTTACTATGAGTATTTACTATGACTATGAGTGTTTACTATGACTATGCTGTAGACTATGAGTGTTTACTATGAGTACTTGTAGACTATGAGTGTTTACTATGACTATGCTGTAGACTATGAGTATTTACTATGAGTGTTTACTATGAGTGTTTACTATGAGTGATTACTATGACTATGGTGTAGACTATGAGTGTTTACTATGAGTGATTACTATGAGTGTTTACTATGACTATGGTGTAGACTAAGAGTGTTTACTATGAGTATTTACTATGAGTGTTTACTATGACTATGGTGTAGACTAAGAGTGTTTACTATGAGTGTTTACTATGAGTGATTACTATGAGTGTTTACTATGAGTGTTTACTATGACTATGGTGTAGACTAAGAGTGTTTACTATGAGTGATTACTATGACTATGGTGTAGACTATGAGTGTTTACTATGAGTATTTACTATGAGTGTTTACTATGACTATGAGTGTTTACTATGACTATGAGTGTTTACTATGACTATGCTGTAGACTATGAGTGTTTACTATGAGTGTTTACTATGAGTGTTTACTATGAGTGATTACTATGAGTATTTACTATGACTATGGTGTAGACTATGAGTGTTTACTATGACTCTGCTGTAGACTATGAGTATTTACTATGAGTGTTTACTATGAGTGTTTTCTATGACTATGGTGTAGATTATGAGTGTTTACTATGAGTGTTTACTATGACTATGGTGTAGACTATGAGTGTTTACTATGAGTATTTACTATGAGTGTTTACTATGACTATGAGTGTTTACTATGAGTGCTTAGACTATGAGTGTTTACTATGAGTGTTTACTATGAGTGATTACTATGTATTTACTATGACTATGTGTAGCCTATGAGTGTTTACTATGAGTGTTTACTATGAGTGTTTACTATGAGTGTTTACTATGACTATGAGTATTTACTATGACTATGGTGTAGACTATGAGTGTTTACTATGAGTATTTACTATGAGTGTTTACTATGACTATGAGTGTTTACTATGACTATGGTGTAGACTATGAGTGTTTACTATGAGTATTTACTATGACTATGAGTGTTTACTATGACTATGCTGTAGACTATGAGTGTTTACTATGAGTGTTTACTTGTAGACTATGAGTGTTTACTATGACTATGCTGTAGACTATGAGTATTTACTATGAGTGTTTACTATGAGTGTTTACTATGAGTGATTACTATGACTATGGTGTAGACTATGAGTGTTTACTATGAGTGATTACTATGAGTGTTTACTATGACTATGTTGTAGACTAAGAGTGTTTACTATGAGTGTTTACTATGAGTGATTACTATGAGTGTTTACTATGAGTGTTTACTATGACTATGCTGTAGACTATGAGTGTTTACTATGAGTATTTACTATGACTATGAGTGTTTACTATGAGTGTTTACTATGACTATGAGTGTTTACTATGACTATGCTGTAGACTATGAGTGTTTACTATGAGTGTTTACTATGAGTGTTTACTATGACTATGGTGTAGACTATGAGTGTTTACTATGAGTATTTACTATGAGTGTTTACTATGACTATGAGTGTTTACTATGACTATGCTGTAGACTATGAGTGTTTACTATGAGTGTTTACTATGAGTGTTTACTATGACTATGGTGTAGACTATGAGTGTTTACTATGAGTGTTTACTATGACTATGAGTGATTACTATGACTATGGTGTAGACTATGAGTGTTTACTATGAGTATTTACTATGAGTGTTTACTATGACTATGAGTGTTTACTATGACTATGCTGTAGACTATGAGTGTTTACTATGAGTGTTTACTATGAGTGTTTACTATGAGTGATTACTATGAGTATTTACTATGACTATGTGTAGACTATGAGTGTTTACTATGACTCTGCTGAGACTATGAGTGTTTACTATGAGTGTTTTTTGACTATGGTGTAGATTATGAGTGTTTACTATGAGTGTTTACTATGACTATGGTGTAGACTATGAGTGTTTACTATGAGTATTTACTATGAGTGTTTACTTGACTATGAGTGTTTACTATGACTATGCTGTAGCCTATGAGTGTTTACTATGAGTGTTTACTATGAGTGATTACTATGAGTATTTACTATGACTATGGTGTAGCCTATGAGTGTTTACTATGAGTATTTACTATGAGTGTTTACTATGACTATGAGTGTTTACTATGACTATTTACTATGAGTGGTGTAGACTATGAGTGTTTACTATGACTATGCTGTAGACTATGAGTGTTTACTATACTTTACTAGTGTTTACTATGAGAGTGTTTACTATGACTATGTTTACTATGACTATGTAGACTAAGAGTGAGTGTTTACTATGAGTGATTATGAGTGTATTGTTTACTATGATGAGTGTTTACTATGAGTGATTACTATGACTATGAGTGTTTACTAGTGACTATGAGTGTTTACTATGAGTGTTTACTATGAGTGTTTTACTATGAGTGTTTACTATGACTATGAGTGTATTACTATGAGTGTTTACTATGAGTGTTTACTATGACTATGGTGTAGACTATGAGTGTTTACTATGAGTGTTTACTATGACTATGGTGTAGACTATGAGTGTTTACTATGAGTATTTACTATGAGTGTTTACTATGACTATGCTGTAGACTATGAGTGTTTACTATGAGTGTTTACTATGACTATGAGTGTGAGTGTTTACTATGAGTGTATGAGTTTACTATGAGTATTTATGACTATGGTGTAGCCTATGAGTGTTTACTATGAGTATTTACTATGAGTGTTTACTATGACTATGAGTGTTTACTATGACTATGCTGTAGACTATGAGTGTTTACTATGAGTATTTACTATGACTATGAGTGTTTACTATGACTATGCTGTAGACTATGAGTGTTTACTATGAGTGTTTACTTGTAGACTATGAGTGTTTACTATGACTATGATGTAGACTATGAGTATTTACTATGAGTGTTTACTATGAGTGTTTACTATGAGTGATTACTATGACTATGGTGTAGACTATGAGTGTTTACTATGACTATGGTGTAGACTAAGAGTGTTTACTATGAGTATTTACTATGAGTGTTTACTATGACTATGGTGTAGACTAAGAGTGTTTACTATGAGTGTTTACTATGAGTGTTTACTATGAGTGTTTACTATGAGTGTTTACTATGACTATGGTGTAGACTATGAGTGTTTACTATGAGTATTTACTATGAGTGTTTACTATGAGTGTTTACTATGACTATGGTGTTTAGACTAAGAGTGTTTACTATGAGTGATTACTATGACTATGGTGTAGACTATGAGTGTTTACTATGAGTATTTACTATGAGTGTTTACTATGACTATGAGTGTTTACTATGACTATGAGTGTTTACTATGACTATGAGTGTAGACTATGAGTGTTTACTATGAGTGTTTACTATGAGTGTTTACTATGAGTGATTACTATGAGTATTTACTATGACTATGGTGTAGACTATGAGTGTTTACTATGACTCTGCTGTAGACTATGAGTATTTACTATGAGTGTTTACTATGAGTGTTTTCTATGACTATGGTGTAGATTATGAGTGTTTACTATGAGTGTTTACTATGACTATGGTGTAGACTATGAGTGAGTGTTTACTATGAGTATTTACTATGAGTGTTTACTATGACTATGAGTGTTTACTATGACTATGCTGTTTAGCCTATGAGTGTTTACTATGAGTGTTTACTATGACTATGTGTAGACTATGAGTGTTTACTATGAGTATTTACTATGACTATGGTGTAGCCTATGAGTGTTTACTATGAGTATTTACTATGAGTGTTTACTATGACTATGAGTGTTTACTATGACTATGGTGTAGACTATGAGTGTTTACTATGAGTATTTACTATGACTATGAGTGTTTACTATGACTATGCTGTAGTGTTTACTATGAGTGTTTACTATGAGTGTTTACTATGTAGACTATGAGTGTTTACTATGACTATGCTGTAGACTATGAGTATTTACTATGAGTGTTTACTATGAGTGTTTACTATGAGTGATTACTATGACTATGGTGTAGACTATGAGTGTTTACTATGAGTGTTTACTATAGTGTTTACTATGACTATGGTGTAGACTAAGAGTGTTTACTATGAGTATTTACTATGAGTGTTTACTATGACTATGGTGTAGACTAAGAGTGTTTACTATGAGTGTTTACTATGAGTGATTACTATGAGTGTTTACTATGAGTGTTTACTATGACTATGGTGTAGACTAAGAGTGTGAGTGATTTACTATGTTTACTATGAGTGTTTACTATGACTATGAGTGTTTACTATGAGTATTTACTATGAGTGTTTACTATGACTATGAGTGTTTACTATGACTATGAGTGTTTACTATGAGTATTTACTGTAGACTATGAGTGTTTACTATGAGTGACTATTTAGACTATGAGTGTTTACTATGAGTATTTACTTACTATGAGTGTTTACTATGACTATGCTTACTATGACTATGGTGTAGACTATGAGTGTTTACTATGACTATGCTGTAGACTATGAGTATTTACTATGAGTGTTTACTATGAGTGTTTACTATGACTATGGTGTAGTGTTTACTATGCTGATTACTATGAGTGTTTACTATGAGTGTTTACTATGAGTGTTTACTATGAGTATTTACTATGACTATGGTGTAGCCTATGAGTGTTTACTATGAGTATTTACTATGAGTGTTTACTATGACTATGAGTGTTTACTATGACTATGGTGTAGACTATGAGTGTTTACTATGAGTATTTACTATGACTATGAGTGTTTACTATGACTATGCTGTAGCTATGAGTGTTTACTATGAGTAGACTTTACTATGAGTGCTTTAGACTATTTACTATGAGTGTTTACTATGAGTGTTTACTATGACTATGGTGTAGACTATGAGTGTTTACTATGAGTGTTTACTATGTGTTTACTATGACTATGTGTGTTTACTATGAGTGTTTACTATGAGTGTTTACTATGACTATGGTGTAGACTAAGAGTGTTTACTATGAGTGTTTACTATGAGTGATTACTATGAGTGTTTACTATGAGTGTTTTCTATGAGTGTTTACTATGAGTGTTTACTATGACTATGAGTGTTTACTATGACTATGCTGTAGACTATGAGTGTTTACTATGAGTGTTTACTATGAGTGTTTACTATGAGTGAGTACTATGAGTATTTACTATGACTATGGTGTAGACTATGAGTGTTTACTATGACTCTGCTGTAGACTATGAGTTTTACTATGAGTGTTTTTATGACTATGGTGTAGATTATATGTTTACTATGAGTGTTTACTATGACTATGGTGTAGACTATGAGTGTTTACTATGAGTTTACTATGAGTGTTTACTATGACTATGAGTGTTTACTATGTTTACTATGCTGTAGACTATGAGTGTTTACTATGAGTGTTTACTATGACTATGGTGTAGACTATGAGTGTTTACTATGAGTATTTACTATGACTATGGTGTAGCCTGAGTGTTTACTATGAGTGTTTACTATGAGTGTTTACTATGACTATGAGTGTTTACTATGACTATGGTGTAGACTATGAGTGTTTACTATGAGTATTTTTGACTATGAGTGTTTACTATGACTATGCTGTAGACTATGAGTGTTTACTATGAGTGTTTACTATGTAGTACTATGAGTGTTTACTATGACTATGCTGTAGACTATGAGTATTTACTATGAGTGTTTACTTGAGTGTTTACTATGAGTGATTACTATGAGGGTTTACTATGACTATGTGTGTAGACTAGTGACTATGAGTGTTTACTATGAGTGTTTACTATGAGTGTTTACTATGACTATGGTGTAGACTACTATGAGTGTTTACTATGAGTGTTTACTATGAGTGTTTACTATGACTATGGTGTAGACTAAGAGTGTTTACTATGAGTATTTACTATGAGTGTTTACTATGAGTGTTTACTATGAGTGTTTTATATGACTATGGTGTAGACTATGAGTGTTTACTATGAGTGTTTACTATGACTATGGTGTAGACTATGAGTGTTTACTATGAGTGTTTTCTATGAGTGTTTACTATGAGTGTTTACTATGACTATGAGTGTTTACTATGACTATGCTGTAGACTATGAGTGTTTACTATGAGTGTTTACTATGAGTGTTTACTATGAGTGAGTACTATGAGTATTTACTATGACTATGGTGTAGACTATGAGTGTTTACTATGACTCTGCTGTAGACTATGAGTATTTACTATGAGTGTTTTCTATGACTATGGTGTAGATTATGAGTGTTTACTATGAGTGTTTACTATGACTATGGTGTAGACTATGAGTGTTTACTATGAGTATTTACTATGAGTGTTTACTATGACTATGAGTGTTTACTATGACTATGTTTACTATGAGTGTGAGTGTTTACTATGAGTGATTACTAGCCTATGAGTGTTTACTATGAGTATTTACTATGAGTGTTTACTATGACTATGAGTGTTTACTATGACTATGGTGTAGACTATGAGTGTTTACTATGAGTATTTACTATGACTATGAGTGTTTACTATGACTATGCTGTAGGCTATGAGTGTTTACTATGAGTGTTTACTTGTAGACTATGAGTGTTTACTATGACTATGCTGTAGACTATGAGTATTTACTATGAGTGTTTACTATGAGTGATTACTATGACTATGGTGTAGACTATGAGTGTTTACTATGAGTGATTACTATGAGTGTTTACTATGACTATGGTGTAGACTAAGAGTGTTTACTATGAGTATTTACTATGACTATGGTGTAGCCTATGAGTGTTTACTATGAGTATTTACTATGAGTGTTTACTATGACTATGAGTGTTTACTATGACTATGGTGTAGACTATGAGTGTTTACTATGAGTATTTACTATGACTATGAGTGTTTACTATGACTATGCTGTAGGCTATGAGTGTTTACTATGAGTGTTTACTTGTAGACTATGAGTGTTTACTATGACTATGCTGTAGACTATGAGTATTTACTATGAGTGTTTACTATGAGTGATTACTATGACTATGGTGTAGACTATGAGTGTTTACTATGAGTGATTACTATGAGTGTTTACTATGACTATGGTGTAGACTAAGAGTGTTTACTATGAGTATTTACTATGAGGGTTTACTATGACTATGGTGTAGACTAAGAGTGTTTACTATGAGTGTTTACTATGAGTGATTACTATGAGTGTTTACTATGAGTGTTTACTATGACTATGGTGTAGACTAAGAGTGTTTACTATGAGTATTTACTATGAGTGTTTACTATGAGTGTTTACTATGACTATGGTGTAGACTAAGAGTGTTTACTATGAGTGATTACTATGACTATGGTGTAGACTATGAGTGTTTACTATGAGTATTTACTATGAGTGTTTACTATGACTATGAGTGTTTACTATGACTATGAGTGTTTACTATGACTATGCTGTAGACTATGAGTGTTTACTATGAGTGTTTACTATGAGTGTTTACTATGAGTGATTACTATGAGTATTTACTATGACTATGGTGTAGACTATG